>NC_070600.1:10281670-10581670 GCF_027409825.1 Scomber japonicus | reverse complement strand
TATGTCATGTTACCACATTATTTTTGAAGTTTGGTCTCAACTCATCACCAAAGTTGTTTTTGTACTGAGAGTAATATGTGAAAATTCACTTATTACTATATTATTACTATATTCACTTATTACTTGTTACAAACATACGGATAGTGAAGATAAATACATGATTAATTCACTGTTGAAACAACTCATTGCCAATCTTGTCTGATTCAATAACTCTACTGATCTAATATTCTTGTTCTGATATAATATAAATCTATGCATTGACGTAATAATAATTCAACAAAAATGAAAAAATATAACTTAATTTGTGAGTAACTGTTTCTTTCACATTATTTTCTTGCACTGTTTTCTATTTTCTATTATATTGTTTGAATAAAACAACAGACTTTTCCCAGTAAGCAGTAAGCCATTCCAATGTGCTAACATCAACAATGATGTTAATTAAATGTTAGTTAAATTACTTAATTGACCTGTGCTTTCCCTGCTATAACATGTCACAATAGCCTAAATAACTTAAGGTGGATATTTATTTTAACAGGATCAGACTTGGAACTAAGCCCAGAACACTGTAGATGATAAAAAATGTAATGAAATATAATGTAATGAGGACAATGAACATTTTTCTGCAACCTGACAGTACATTTCTTTTAGATAACAGGCAAAATTCAACTAACCAATACCCCCTCATGGACCAGTCAAGTCGCAGTTTACATTCATGTTTGTCCAGACTCATATAATATTTGTATTGAAAACTTTGATGGAATTTATGTGTTTTCCGTGTATGTGTTCACATGCCTGGACAATCAAGATGATTCTGTCAGTACACAAAGTCGTTGCCATGACAGTAGATATGAGGCTACAAATGCTATCATATCAGACGTTTGTGCCAAATTTGAAAAAATTCCCCCAAAGTTTTCCAGAGACAGTCACATGAGAATGGGATAGAAAGACGGACAGACAGACAGCCGGAAAACATTATACCTCTAGCCACAGCTGTCGTTGATGCAGAGCCATAAAAATGTTCGGTAATGACTGAACATTTGAAAGCACTTATCTCTCACCATCTCTTTGAAGGCGTTCTCTATGGCTCCTATCACCAGGCTCTCATGCTGGATCTTCTTCTCAGTGAAGAAACGAGGAGGAGGCGGTGTGTTGCACGGTGAGCCTGGTGCACCCGCCGCGCCCCGCAGCGAGGCGGCCCGAGTCAGTGAGCGGTGAGGGCCTGGGGTGTTTCCTTGGAGGTAGGGGTTGTTGTCGGGCTCCTCTCCCATGATGGTAGGGGGCAGAGAGGCCAGGTTGCGCAGGATCTCGATGACGGCCTGGAGCTGACAGGCGATGTGGTGCTGCAGCAGACGGGAGGCGACAACTGCTGCACCTGAGCCGGCGTGGCCGTCAAACAACGCCCAGTAGTGAAACACCAGCCCCTCACTGTCCTGCAGACACACATATACAAAATATGCATATGTTGATTTCACATCAAGTGGTAACAGTACACAACAACAAAGAAAATTCATAAACTTCATCACATTTAAACACAACGATCACAACCATTATTTATTGTAAAGCCAAATTCACCTGTTCAACTGTATCTTTTAAGACACGTACCCAAACGTTTCACACTTTTTCAGACACATACGACCACATATGTGTAATATTGTGGAACAGTTTGGTCACTTATGGGTGGAATCTCTTTCCCATGTCTTAACATCATAACAGACCTACAGTGGGAAAAGGTCATCATTTATCAATCGTCAAAAGGGATTCAATTTTCCATCCTGACTGTTACAAACTGGCAGTAATGTTGTATTTTCCAGGAAGAGCGGGGGTGTAGCTGGAAAAAAGCAGCTTGGACTAATATATGACTAAAAATCTAAATGTTTTCGGACGGATATAAATCAGCCTGGAGACAAAAAATGGTCTAAATTCAGCTTAAAATTGTGCTTAAAAAAATAAAACATGTTATTTGTTGAGAAGAATGACATTTGAAGCCAAATTCAAAATAAATGACTAAGGCTCTGGGAGGAAGTTGTAGTAAGTGTGAGTCATGACTGAGACTCAGGATAAATCATCATATCTCCTGTGTGAAAGCTGTGAAGGTCTCTCACACATCTGTATAAACAGTCTTTGTCAAACAGTGGTCCTCTGCTGTATTTCCTGCTGAAACAACACAACTGGTCTGAAGCAAAGTAGAAAAGTCAGATTATATAATATTTCATTTTTTGGTAGATGCACTCTGTTCTGTATAAACAGCAAAAGCAGGACTTATTAACTGAAATCACATGAACTCACAATTAGGGATGCAGTGATCTGACTTTTTCAGTCCCAATACCGATATTGATACGTGGGCTTTGAACCAAACCAGTACCAGTGTTTAGTGAATAAGATGTAGGCCTCCCTGTTTGGAAAAGATTCGGGCTTGAACTTAAACATTTCTTTCCTAACTTTGTAAAGACATTGTAACAAATACCTGATACACGATTGGCCCACTGTCACTGATACCTGATCAAGTTCTTTGATTCAGTATTGGTATCAGTGTTTCTACTCAGAAACATTTTTCTAATATCTGGATGATGTCAGCTTCTATGGGTGGTGTAACCTTTTGTAATAAGTTATTTGAATGAACTCATATCCTTTGTCCCAAATGACGCAAATGGTGACGACGTGTCTCAGCCCCAATTTATTTTCTTTCTTTTGGTAGATGATCAAGTTGGGAGAGAATGTTTCAGCTACTGGAATTCCCCCCGTGCAATATATCCATTCCTATTCATACAGTCCCAAACTATTTATTAAATCCCTTATTTTTTTAATGGCTAGACTGATCATGAGCTTTGAACTTTATCTTTATCTGAAATGATACTAAATTGATAATATTTTCACCTTGAAGACATAAATGTGGTTTTAGGTGATTGTGATGGACATTTTCTGATATTTTACAGACTAATTAATCGATTCATTGATAAAAAAAAAAAAAAAGCTAGACATAAACCCTCACTCTTTATACTTATTTTTCTAAATGTGCCACGACCAGATTTCACATACAGTACTTGGTGTGAACGTACACTGAAACTGTTGGCTAAGCTAGTTACATCACTGCTCTCTGTGTTTGTCTGTGAGCAAAGCTGTTTCTAAATGCATCATGTATGTGCACTGTATAACCTCTGTGATCGAGTGTGTACATGTGTACTCTCTCTTACCTCCCCCAGCTTGCCGTACTCCATGCGCAACCCCAGGCCCTCTCCGTTGGGCAGGGAGTTGCGTCTCTTGGCGGTGGGGGTCTTGCTGGGCGTGGAGGGGGGGCAGTAGCTCATTGGCCTCCTTCTCGCCACTACCACCTCGCAACATGCCTGGTCCTCATTCAATGCGCTCTTACCAGCATTAATCACCCTGCAGGAGGAAGGACAGGGTAATGGAGCGTTAGGTGGGTATGATAAATACAGACGGAGTCCCAATTTAGGCTTTGCTTAGCTTATTTACAGCTATTAATAAGCACTTTTTCCAGTATGGTGAGTTAAAATTTCTTTACAAGCCTCAGATGAATCACTTTCCCAGTCGGACAGCTATGGTTGGGAACGAGCGGTTGAATGAAAGTCGACATCAGATGCTTTTTGTTGGATGAAACAAACAATAGTTATTTTAGCTGACTGCAGGATCACAGCAATTAGTCAGAACCACAGCCTGAGGTTTGTGTTTGTTTCCTGTTCCTGACTCATTTGTGGTACTGCTCTGCTAGTAGTGTCCTGACTCCTGATACAGGACAGATCGGGACAGTTGCTTCTAGGTGAACCAGACGTCTTTGTTTCTATTTGACTGTATATAAATGCCCACAAATGTGTGTGTGTGTAGCCTTACTCTGCTTTACTTGTGCCTTCAGAGAGACAGTACCCAGATATATAACCCACTAACAATTGGGGAGAGCCACATATACCATGTGTTACATGACTGTAGACTTGTTTTTTATTCTCCTTTTTTATTATTACTATTAAGGGAGCAATGCACACATCAAATGAAAGGCACTGTTTACTTGTAGTGCTGATATTCAGAAACCCCCCCCCCAAAAAACACACATTCATAGGGAGAAATTCAGAAATGAATAGTGAAAGAGTATGTTTGGTAAGCACAATAATATCAGTCTATTCCATAGTATTGCAGTAGATTGATATTATTGATATTATTGGAGGAACACAGTTTGGTATCCAACATGCTGAGAAAACCAAGCTTGTCGCTGTGAAGCCAGATGGTGAGCACAGACTTGCAGTGAAGATCTTAATGTTGCTGACTAGAAAATAGAGACAAACAATGGCTGTCAGAGGCCTTTATGGAGGGGAAGGTGCGGTGCATGTGCTACCCCCTGATTGGATGGAGAGTGTACATTTTTTCTCAGGGTGCTGAGGCAAAATGGGAACCTAATAGCAAAGCCTGTTAAAAAGCAAAGCACATCCAACATAGAAGTATAGGTGGTTTAAAAAGCCTCCTAAATTCTCTCCTAAAAATACTGAGGACATGATCTTGATGTCCGCAAAGGTAGATGTGACCCTGACAGTAAAAATCATGTAACTGAAGATTTTTGTTTCAACAGAAATCATTTGAAGAATATGATTCAGTTTCTACTTGTTAAGAAAAAGTGATACATTCGAAATAAGACTTTTCTGAGTTAAAGCAAACAAACACTTAATCTGCAGCGCTAACTTTTACCGGCCATCTTAAAGGTCACTACAAACCCACTCAAAAGCTAATGATAGCTAATGTAACCGAGCTACCAATAAATGGTGAAGAAAAAAAGTGAGATTGTGGAGACAGCTCAAAGTCTGACAGACGTCTCTGGAGGGTGTTGTGAGTGCGAGAGTTGAGAAAATGGCATGACTATTTTTAGACAGACTGTGGGTTGTTTGCTGCTAGGCCACATCGTTGTTGGTTCTCAGTCTTAAATGCTTGTTAACCTCAGATGGAGAGAGAAAGAGAACGAGGACAGTCATGGAGAAAAAAAAGAGACTAAGCAATATATATGAATTATAATAGCATCTACACAGCATGAGTGTGAAGTATGTTTAAGTACATAAATAGAAGTTTATATTTTATTCATTATATATGTGCCGATTTTCTTTGTCGCAAAGGCTGCAACTAAATTCATTTTCGGTTAATCTGACAATCCAATTAAATGTCAATACATCTGCTAAAATGTTGATCACTGTTACCCAATGCCAAGGTTGACATCCCCAATTGTCTTCTTTTGCCCAGGCCAACAAAGATATTCAGTTTACTGTAATAAACCAGAGGCTATTCATATTTGACAAATTGAAATGAGAGAATTTGCCCTTAAAAACGATCACTCAGCTATCAAAATAGTTTGGTCAATACCCATGGCCAATACACATTTAATATATCAATTTGAATGGCAGAGAAAGAAAAAGGATCACATGGTGACTTAGAGAAAGAGAAAGCCTTGCATAGATGTCTGTTGCACCTGTCCTTGATACTACCTGGGTTTTAATAAAAGAGAAGGACTTTGTATTTGAAAGTTTAAAGCTGCCCTTTCAAACTGACTTTCCTTTCAATTTCATTCTTGTCCAATACAAGACATTTACAGTACATGTTGATGGATGAGCTTTTAAACCATGAGCTGTGTCCTCACCAAATAACAGTATAAAAAGTCAAATCACTGGAGCCTCTAAAAACATGAACCTGTGTCCTAGCCATACAGTATTGAGGGAGCTGCTGAGCTAAGACAGTCACTACTTTGGTTGAAACTTGTCACTTACCATACCAAGTACATGCATTATAAAAGCCATCATGCCCAGGGGCCTGATACTCACTGTGATTACTCAGCTCTGCTTTCAAACCTAATGCGTTACCACTGCACCCATAATTACGGTAGAAAATGCCCTCTGAGTTATTACGGCCATAAAACACTCTGACACATCGACCGCTTTTGAGCTTGTTGATACGCATATGTCCAGGAAGCCTTTGTCTGCTTTATCTAATCCGCTGTCAACAAACACAGTAATGTGATGACCTGTGTGAGTGGCATCAATATGTGCTGCTGATTCTACACGCTTATGTGAACAAAAATACAGGTTTACGTGCACTTTTGAACCCTGAATGTAAAACTATCAGCCAAATCAATCCTCATCCTTCATGACTACAAGGCATTCAACTCAATAATCGTATTAGGTTACGGTGTTTCATGGAAGGCACAGGTGGTGCCATTGTGTGTGTCTATGTGTGACTGAAAGTACCCCTACAACTAATCATCTAGTCATTATATTTCCCTGCCAATTAAATTTTTGTTTCATTCTGAACAATTAGCTTTCCTCCCATTAGGCACAAAACCTAATTTCCCCCTCCATTGTCAGACATCTAATGCCCTCTTTGTTTCACTACCCTCTGCAACAGATTCTGGGCCAGACATCGGCCCTGAGGATGTAATTACTATTTGGTGAGGCACAATGGTTGAAAGCTTTGCCTCTGTTTAACTCTGTACATGAAAGGAACAAAAATGGCAAAACAGTTACGAGTTATACTGAAACAGTCCAAATGCAGTACTTTTTCCTGAAGGTTTCAGTCAGCATAACACCGGACTGTGACTAAATACAAGGGAAAAATGGGAGAGTTTGAATGGGATGGATGGTTTAGATAACAAATATATATAGTCCTAATGGGGCTGTGAGGCACTCCAAATCCCTAAAAAGCTGTCCCTTAGAGCAGCAGAACCCATTCAGTCTACAATTACACAAATAATAAAAGCTCAAAGCACTTTTGGCACAATTATGACCTTTTTGGCAAACATTACAACAAAAGATTTGACTAAATGACTTGGATTTATCTTGGCCTTTTCTTTATTCCAAAGCATGAGTCAGCAACCGTGCTAGTGGCTCTATGAGGCTGTAAATGAAGAAATAATGACACTGGCAAGATAACATGGGAAAAGTTTCACATTATTCTTAACAACAAACCAAGCAGTTAGCAGTAATTATCTGTTTTGGCTTATATGTCCCCTTATCAGTAACTATCTAGGACTAGAACTGAATAACACTGACAGTTTGTTCTCACCCCTAACTCATCACATAGCTTGGTCAGGACACATTGGCGAAAATGATGCTAAAGGGGTTGTGCTGCCTCTAAGGCATTCTTTTATTTCTTACAAATTTCTCCTTTGAATGATTATTTGTGTTTGTTTCAGTTAAAACAATGTATTGACATCTTCTCTTAAGTTTAACTTGTCTTTAAGAAAGACTTATTTTGATATTTGATTACTGATGACTTCACATCCTGTCAAGTCACTTCCTGATAGCTCATTTCCTGTTTATGTTCACTCCCTGGTTGCTCAGAAAAGCATGGCAGACATCTTATGCATGCTCTGAATTTAATCTGTCTCTGTCCGCTAAAAGCATCATAGAAGCAATGCCGTAAGTTCATTTATTTAATGTTTAGAATGTTAAAAAGAGATAAATAGTAATGTTTTGATAAAAAGTAGATTTGATAAGTGGTTAAAAATTAGTTTATTTACATTTATTTACAAGCTAAGAAACATGCTAGTAGACATTTTAACTTCTACTTAAAGTGCATACAGTGATGTAAATCTATGTTTATGGTCGTGCAATGTCATATTTAGTTAAAAACACGGATACTGAATATTTTGTATGGTTTGTTCACAGTTTTCACCAGCATGTTAATGAAGAGGTGTGACAGTAAATGGTTGACCTTACTACGACTCTGTCTTCATTGGCGATGGTTTAACTTGGTGTTTAGTCAGAGTTTTGACACACTGCACGAGAACACTACAGTGAAAAGGCATCATTTGATGTTTTGAAGTGGTCAAGATGGCAACGAGCAACAAGTCATCTGTATCTAGTGCTAAAAGCAGCAAGACATCGGCATCAGCGGCAAGCGTGGCTCGTGCTAGAGCTAAAGCAGAAGCTGCCAAGGTGAGAGCATCATATGCTAGCCAAGAGGCTAAACTGAAATTAGAAAAGGCTGCCAGAGAAGCAGAAAGGATAACAAAAGATGCTCAAAATCAGTTGGAAGTCACTAGGATAGACACAGAGTTGGAAGTGCTAACCCTACATCGAGAAGCAGATGCAGCTATGGTAGAGGCACAAGTGTGGGAAGATGCTGCAGAAATGCATGATGTAATGGAAAATATAAAATCTGAATCAGAAGAGATCAGACTGCGACGCACCAGTGATTATGTTGAATCTCAAATTCAGCTTCAGAATCAGTCTCCCTCCCCAATCTTACTGGTTCCCCCGGTTGAACCCTCAGTAAATGCGGGTTCACGAGACAGCTTCAAGACATCACGACCAACTGTACACATTACAGGATCACAACCTATCAACAACAAGCCCAAGACTGGAAAAGGTAACGAAACTCAACTACCTGCACCAAACCTACCTCAGTCAACCAGACTTGAGTCAAAGTTTAAGGCAGAAGGGGAAAATCCCTTCATGAACGTACCTCAGTACCATACTCCCCAAGGTATGCCTCCGGCTGGAACATCCGTTTTCCCAGATCCATTTGCACAATATTTAGCACGACGAGATTTGGTTACGTCAGGACTGTACCAATTTGACGATAGGCCAGAGAACTTCCGTGCATGGCAGTCCTCATTCACCAATGCAGTGGCTGAAGTTAATCTCACAGCAACCCAAGAATTGGACCTCATGACCAAATGGTTAGGCAAAGAGTCCAGCGAACAGGTGAGACGCATACGTTCAGTGCATGTAAACAATCCCAAACGAGCCTTAGACAAAGCATGGGAGAGACTGCGTGACTGCTATGCCGCTCCTGAAATAATTGAACAGTCACTGTTTCAGCGGTTGGACAGCTTTCCTAAGATTTCAGCCAAGGATCACACTAAATTACGTGAACTTGGAGATCTGCTCATGGAGATACGAGGCGCCAAGGAGGAGGGATATCTCATGGGCCTATCGTATCTAGATACCTCTCGTGGAATTGGACCAATTGTGGAAAAGCTCCCTTATGGGCTTCAGGAGAAGTGGGTGTCATCTGGGTCATGGTACAAAGAGGACAACCATGGTCGCTTCCCTCCTTTTGATTATTTTTGTGACTTTGTGTGCTATGAGGCAAAGAAGCGAAATTACCCTAGCTTCATTCATCAAAGCAGCAATGCAACACCCGCAAAACCAGAAAAATTCACTGTGAGGAATTTCAGCAACAAACCCATCACAGTACACAAAACCGATGTTTCTACAACCAATAATGACCCTAACAAGAACTGCCCACTACACCTCAAACCGCATCCACTTAAAAGATGCAGGACATTCAGAAACAAATCCCTTGGAGACAGGAAGGCCTTTCTAAAAGAGAAGGGTATATGTTTCAAGTGCTGTTCTTCAACCACTCACCTCCCCAAAGACTGCAAGTTTTTTGTGAAGTGCTTTGAATGTGACAGCACCAATCATGATGCAGCCATGCATCCTGGCCCATCACCTCAATCTGTCATGGCTTCTCCACCGCCACAAGACAATGGCGGGGAGAGAGAAGATAATGTGACCGATATTACAACAAGCTGCACTGAAGTTTGTGGTCTAGGTCAATGGGGTCGCTCATGCTCTAAGATCTGCCTCACAAAGATCTATCCCAAGGGTTTTAAGAACAAAGCCATCAAAGCCTATGTAATTCTTGACGACCAGAGCAATCGGTCCTTAGCCAGACCAGAATTTTTTGAACTGTTCGGCGTGGAGAGTACACCGTTCTCGTACCATCTGAGAACATGCTCTGGCATCATAGAAACATATGGCAAGAAAGCAGAAGGATTCCAGATCGAGTCACTGGATGGCAACGTTCTCATCTCTCTTCCATCGCTCCTTGAATGTCTTGAGATCCCGAACAATCGGGCGGAGATCCCTACACCCAGCGCAGTTTTGCACCAGCCTCATCTTCATCACATAGCCAGACATATTCCAGAACTGGACCCAGAAGCAGAAATACTTCTGCTACTTGGAAGAGATGTGCTCAGAGCACACAAGGTCAGACAACAGATAAATGGACCACATGATGCTCCCTTTGCCCAACGTCTGGATCTGGGCTGGGTAGTGATAGGAGAGGTGTGCTTGGGTAACGTACATAAGCCGACAGTTAACTCATACAAGACACATGTGCTGGATAGTGGCCGTCACTCCATTTTTCAACCTTGTACGAGCTTTATGCACGTCAAGGAAACTCCACCAAGCTTTAACAGGCCTGGTAAATCACCAGAGAGGTTGCTGGGAAGGACAGTGTTCAGCCAGAATGAGCATGACAATAAGCCTGCTCCATCAATAGAAGACATCCTCTTCCTAAAAATAATGGACACAAGTGTCTACAGAGATGACGCCAACAATTGGGTTGCCCCCTTACCGTTCAAAGAGCCACGTCAGCGCTTGCCAAATAACAGAGGGCTGGCGGTCAAGCGGTTTGCATCTCTGCAACGAAACTTCAAGAGGAAACCTGAGATGCAGGACCAGTATGTACCATTTATGGAGAAGATCTTCACTAATGGTCATGCAGAGGTAGCACCGCCACTGGATCAAGACGAAGAGTGCTGGTATCTCCCGTCATTTGGGGTATATCACCCACAAAAGCCCAACCAAATCAGGGTAGTTTTTGATTCCAGTGCCCAGTACTCTGGTGTCTCTCTTAATGACACACTTCTCACGGGCCCTGATCTTAATAACTCTCTCCTTGGAGTCCTCCTACGCTTCAGGAAGGAGAGAGTTGCAATCCTGGCGGACATCCAGCAGATGTTCCACTGCTTTTTGGTGCAAGAAAACCACCGCAACTTCCTCCGATTTTTGTGGCACCAGGACAATGACCTCAGTAAGCCAGTTATCGAGTACCAAATGAAGGTCCACGTTTTTGGCAATGCCCCATCTCCTGCTGTTGCCATCTATGGACTGCGAAGAGCCATTGAAGAAGGTGCCCAGAAGCATGGTGCTGACACAGTGAAGTTTGTCAAAAGGCACTTTTATGTGGATGACGGCTTGATATCTTTGCCATCAGAGATAGAGGCTATTGACCTACTCCAGCGTACACAAGCCTCACTCGCCGAGTCGAACCTCCGCTTGCACAAATTTGTGTCAAACTGTCAGGCAGTGACTGAAGCTTTCCCGCCAGAGGATTGTGTTCCAGTCATCAAAGACCTAGATTTCAATGGAGAAACGGCACCCACACAGCGGAGCTTAGGCTTACTCTGGGAGATCACATCAGACACATTTACCTACGCAACATCAACTGCTAGTAAACCATTTACTAGACGTGGAGTCCTATCTACTGTCAACAGTGTCTTTGACCCCCTAGGTCTACTGGCACCTGTCACAATCCAGGGAAGAGCCCTTCTCAGGGAACTGGCCTCTCAACCATCTGAATGGGATGCTCCCCTTCCAGAAGACAAGCTGAAGAAGTGGGAAGCGTGGAGAGATTCTCTCCAAGACTTAAAACAGCTTCATGTGCCTCGCACATACACACAAACCTCACTTCGCAAAGCAGTGCACACAGAATTGTGTGTATTCTCAGATGCCTCAACCATGGCGGTTGGTGCTGTGGCTTATTTGAAAGTAGTTCAGGAAGAAAGCAAGGTCGAAGTGGGGTTTGTTATGGGCAAGGCCAAGCTGGCACCCCAATCTGAGCCTACCATCCCACGGCTCGAGCTCTGCGCTGCTGTTCTTGCCGTGGAGATGGCAGATCTCATCAGAGAAGAACTAGATCTTAATTTGGACTCTGTCAGGTTTTATACGGACAGTAAAGTGGTGCTCGGGTATATCTGTAACGAGACAAAACGTTTCTATACATATGTCCACAATAGAGTGCAACGTATCCGTCAATCCTCCAAACCAGAACAATGGCATTATGTACGCACAGATGAAAACCCAGCAGACCACGCCTCGAGGTCCTTACCTTCGTCCCACCTTGGACTGAGTTCTTGGTTCACAGGACCTTCATTTCTACGTCAACTATCGGCAGAGGCCACACGAACCACTGAGAACTTTGAGCTCATTGAACCTGAAAATGACTCAGAAATTCGACCACAGGTGCAGACCTGCACTACTTACCTGGAAGAATGCGTACTGACCTCTGATCGCTTTCAACATTTTTCCACCTTCAACTCTCTAGTGAGAGGAGTGGCATTTCTTATCCACATGGCAAGGTCCTACAAAAATTCAAACCAAAACGGCACATGCAGAGGATGGCATAAGTGTTACTTGCCACGCACTGTGGATGAAATGAACCAAGCAAAGGATGTTATCCTGAAAGCAGCACAGAGGGCGGCCTTTGCAAAAGAAGTGTCAGCCCTTCAAGCTGGCAAAGTGGTACCCAAAGACAGCCCCTTGCGAAAACTCAGCCCATTCTTGGAGGATGGACTAATTTGTGTCGGAGGCCGACTAAAGCATTCCCACCTTACACCTGTGGAAAAGAACCCTGTAATCTTGTCCAAAGATAGCCACATCTCCCTACTGCTCATACGACATCACCATGGGCGGGTGGAACACCAGGGTCGTCACCTGACCGAGGGAGCAGTCAGGGCGGCAGGACTGTGGATCTTGGGTGGCAAAAGGCTAATCAATTCAGTTCTCCACAAATGCATAACCTGCCGGAAACTGCGTGGGAAGCTGGAAGAGCAACATATGGCTGACCTACCACCTGAACGACTCAAAACTTGCCCTCCTTTCACATATGTGGGGCTTGATGTCTTTGGGCCTTGGTCCATTACTGCCAGACGCACCAGAGGAGGACAAGTAGAGAGCAAGCGGTGGGCCATTATGTTCAGCTGTCTAAGTTCCAGAGCTGCTCACATTGAAGTGATTGAGTCAATGGATGCATCCGGCTGCATAAACGCTCTAAGGCGCTTTTTCGCACTTAGAGGCCCTGCAAAGAAGCTTCAATCTGATTGTGGGACCAACTTTGTTGGAGCTTGCAAGGAGCTGGGGATGGACAAAACGGTGCAGAAGTACCTTAGTGAACAGGGATGCATCTGGGACTTCAACCCGCCACATGCCTCCCACATGGGAGGCTCATGGGAGCGCATGATTGGTGTTGCCAGAAGAATCCTTGATTCAATGTTCTTGCAGCAAAAGATTCGCCTAACCCACGAGGTGCTCTGCACATTGATGGCGGAGGTCACGGCTATCTTGAACGCACGTCCACTCCTACCTGTGTCTGCAGACCCGCAACAACCTTTCATCCTCTCACCGTCGATGCTCCTGACACAGAAATCAGGAGTTCCACCTCCTCCTGGAGACTTTACTGATAAAGACCTTTATTCAAAACAATGGAGACAAGTGCAGGCACTGGCTAACCAGTTTTGGACCCGTTGGAGCCGAGAATACTTACCTTCTCTGCAACAAAGGCAAAGGTGGACAGTACCACGCAGAAACCTTCAAGTTGGAGATCTCGTTCTCCTTAGGGACAAGCAGACCACTCGTAACTGCTGGCCCATGGCTATGATCATTGCAACATTCCCCGGGAACGATGGTTATGTAAGAAAGGTCCAGGTGAAGACAACTGACCAAGGCAAAGCCTTTCTAAGGCCAGCGGCAGAAGTTGTTTTACTTCTGCCTAAAGACTGAGATAGAGATTGATGTTATGGACTCCCTTAAGTTTTTAAGTTTAAGTGGCCTCATGCAGGCCAGACGGGGAGTGTGCTGCCTCTAAGGCATTCTTTTATTTCTTACAAATTTCTCCTTTGAATGATTATTTGTGTTTGTTTCAGTTAAAACAATGTATTGACATCTTCTCTTAAGTTTAACTTGTCTTTAAGAAAGACTTATTTTGATATTTGATTACTGATGACTTCACATCCTGTCAAGTCACTTCCTGATAGCTCATTTCCTGTTTATGTTCACTCCCTGGTTGCTCAGAAAAGCATGGCAGACATCTTATGCATGCTCTGAATTTAATCTGTCTCTGTCCGCTAAAAGCATCATAGAAGCAATGCCGTAAGTTCATTTATTTAATGTTTAGAATGTTAAAAAGAGATAAATAGTAATGTTTTGATAAAAAGTAGATTTGATAAGTGGTTAAAAATTAGTTTATTTACATTTATTTACAAGCTAAGAAACATGCTAGTAGACATTTTAACTTCTACTTAAAGTGCATACAGTGATGTAAATCTATGTTTATGGTCGTGCAATGTCATATTTAGTTAAAAACACGGATACTGAATATTTTGTATGGTTTGTTCACAGTTTTCACCAGCATGTTAATGAAGAGGTGTGACAGTAAATGGTTGACCTTACTACGACTCTGTCTTCATTGGCGATGGTTTAACTTGGTGTTTAGTCAGAGTTTTGACACACTGCACGAGAACACTACAGGGGTGCCTGGTGTGTAAAAAAAGGTCTACTTTATTATGTGATTCTTTGATTCAGTATTGGTATCAGTGTTTCTACTCAGAAACATTTTTCTAATATCTGGATGATGTCAGCTTGTATGGGTGGTGTAACCTTTGTAATAAGTTCTTTGAATGAACTCATATCCTTTGTCCCAAATGATGCAAATGGTGACGTCGTGTCTCAGCCTCAATTTATTTTCTTTCTTTTGGTAGATGATCAAGTTGGGAGAGAATGATTGTTTCAGCTACTGGAATTCCACCTTGTTATATATCCCTTCCTATTCATACTACTAAGTCCCAAACTATTTATTGAATCCCTCATCTTTTTAATGGCTAAACTACGAATGATCATGAACTTTGAACTTTATCTTTATCTGAAATGATACTAAATTGAAGTCAGCAACTGTGCTAGTGGCTCTATGAGGCTGTAAATGAAAAAATAATGACACTGGCAAAATAACATGGGAAAAGTTTCACATTATTCTTAACAACAAACCAAGCAGTTAGCAGTAATTATCTGTTTTGGCTTATATGTCCCCTTATCAGTAACTATCTAGGACTAGAACTGAATAACACTGACAGTTTGTTCTCACCCCTAACTCATCGCATAGCTTGGTCAGGACACCTTGGCAAAAATGATGCTAAAGGAGTGCCTGGTGTGTAAAAAAAGTGTAATTTATTATGTGATTTGGAGTGAGAATGTTGAGAGAGAGTGTTGCTTACTGACACAATATTTCATTTGATGTCAATATTGAACAAGAAAATGTCAACTTAAAGGATTTAACTCAGAGCTAACGTTAGCTAACCAATGCTGCTTATTTAATGTTAAGTAAAGAAAGCTCACAAACATGTAGCTAACGTTTGACTTAGGTACATGAGTAAAATTATTCATATACTAATTAGCTCTTGACTCTTTGTAAAAATGTCCTTATTTCCATTCTGTTTTTGTAGGGTGCATTTCTGCTAATAATAGCCAAGGACAACAAATTAACACTGATGTTAAAGTGGGTTATAATGAAAACCTCTGATGCTAAAGTCAGTGTGTGTAGCATGCAGAGTTATATATTATATTATAAACACTCATATTTGAGGAGGCACGATGCCTTTGGTCAAATTTGCTAACATGCTGAATTTTATCAGCTATAATGATCACCAAATTTGCCATCTAATTAGTTTAGTGTGTTAGCTAATATTTGCTAATGAGCATTAAGCAGCTGAGGCTGAAGGAAATGTCATTAGTTTTGCAAGTATTCGGTCATGAAACAAAGAATTTGATAAATTGGAACATCTGACATGATGATTGTGTTAAATGAGAAGTTTAAGTACCCCCTCAGCTCACAAATGTGTTTGGCTTCTTGTTCCTGCAGTTGGATGTTTGAGCTTCACCTTACACAATAATGTATGTGCAGAGTTTGCCATCTGTAGAGCTGCTATCCTGTTTTAGCTATAAGAGGCTAGGTGTGAGGTGAGAGCCAAAGTGACTGCTGTAATGACAACACTGGAAGCTTTAATTACAGATAAATGCTGATTGGAGCTGTACTCATTAACCACACTGGTCCCACAGAGATAGTTCCTGCATGCTCTGAGTGTCTGTGCATGAGTGTGTATGTGAGCGTGAGACTGAAAGAAAAGTGGGCTTGCAGACATACGTATTGAGAAATATCTCGACCTCGGAATATTTTCAAAAATCTTAACTTTCTCAGTGATATAATGATGATGACCCAGTGTGAGAATATCCAGAGAGAACAACCTTCCAGACCAGGAGTCTGCAAATCTTGCGCAAAACTGGCAACAAACATGTGTCATTTTCCAACATAAAAACACAAGTATGATGAAGATGATAATGTTTTTCATGAACTGTTGGTGCATTTTTCAGGTTTAAAGATGGGGGATTCATTACTTAAAGGAATTTAACTTAACTTTTAATGAAAGCACAGAACTGATTAAAAAACCCCTAAAAATAATAAGAATCTGTCAGATACCATTTGGAAAGGAAAGGATATTTTTGGGAGGACTTCCTGTTAGAGCTGTTAAATCTTGGGGTTGTCACAACAAGAACATCCCCAATGATGTAATTGGTGATGGAGAGACACAGCAGCAACTTTTAAATGGACAGTTATAGAGCTCATGAAGTCTGGGAAAACTGAAAGTACTTGGTGTACATTTTAATTTGTGTTATAAATCTGTCATGTGTCGTACTGTGGGAGATTCATTGCTTCCAAACATACAGGGCTGATAGAGATAATTATAGGTATTGTTTAAAATTGTGGAAAACAAGATGTGCTGTGGTAATATAACAGACTGCAATCTACAGCAACAATATAATCAAACAGGGACTTGATGACCTCAGGAAGAGGAGAAGAGTGGAAAAATCTCAGTGCTTCCTCTAGAACATACTGGACTTGTGAACTGATTGCACTCTACACAAGATTACTGAACTTTTGTGCAATAGAGGGAAACAATCATGATAAAATAGAGAAAGCAAGTATGTAGTTTGACAGCTAAAGTGGCGGAAATAAGTCTTGAATGCGTCAACATTTATTTTAGTAAATACTTCCAAGGAGGCTATTAACATGAAATTTTCATCAGACTTTGGTATTTACTCAAGAAATCCACAGACGTCAAGATATTAAAGTCCATAATAAAGTTATGTGTCATAAAGTGGAATGAAACAGGGCGAAAAAGTATTGAACGGGGAAAGGACAGGCAAGGAACCAGCTGAAATCTGTAAGTAAAGTAATTCTACCTCTCATCTGTGTGTATATAAGCTGGGTGTGATGGGCTATAAAAGCTTTTTGATTACCAAGTTGTCAGTCTCATGATTCACAAAGCAATTGAAATTGGTTAAAGATGTATTTCTTTAAGTGTGTGGACTTCTTGAGTCTTGAGTCTGGTGAAAATTTCATGTGAATAGTCTCATTGGGAATATATTTACCAAAAGCAATGTTGACGCCCTCAATACTTATTTCCCCCACTAACTTAGATAATGGTATCTACACACACATTACTCACATCCTGTTCCTATCCATATCTACTTGAACAATACAGTATAATGATTTGTTGTTACAAGAAAATGTTAGGCAAAGATAAAGTGATCGCATAACAAAAAGACACTTGGGTCGCTTATTATTGTTTCCTCGGCATAATAAACAAGAGAAGCAAGATATTCCAAAATATATTCATATCATGTACAGTCTAGAGGGATGGCGGCTGTGGTGTAGGTATTATGTGTCTGTCATGTATTGTTTTCGAGTTATTGTCAAACCACAATGAACATGTACAATGCTGGAGAAGAAATAATCGAGGACACAGTTCTTACACTATGCTCTGCGATTTTTGCTTGACAAAAAGGCAGAAAAAGGCCCCAAAAACTCCCCGCTTTATGCTCCAGAATCAACTTTTGCCAAAAGCACAAAATGACATCATGCTGAAGTGCCCGATCACGTAAATTGGCATTCAGAGCGGAGACGCCCATGGGAACATGAACATTGTTCAACATGGTTCGAAAGTTGGCTAAATATGTATCTGATCCTGGAAAAAGCGTCAGGATGGTTTATATGTTTAGTTGCTATAATGCCCGTTATTTCGTTATCTGGTTTTCATTTGTTATTATTTGTTCTTTTCTTTGTTTGTTTCAGTGTCTTGTAAACCCATTTGGGCTGGGCACTTCTGGTGCATGACACATTAATAAAAAATCAATCAACAATCAATCAAAATGTTCACCTTTACTGTTACTGCATTGTAGCATTCCACTATTTACCGAGCAAATATGGAGATGGAAAAGAAAGTGCTTGGTGATAAAAGAGCTGTACAACCCTGTCAGGAGGGAGTACAATGACCGTAATCGCTGTGCACTTGCTTGGAGCTATATTGTGCTTCAAGTTGGGATTTCTGGTTAGTATTTCTTCTTGTGCTACTATCAGCATGGCAGCACAATGGAGACAACACAATGGAGAGGGATGATAAGATTCATCTATGTATCATCTCACTTAATTTGACATTGTGCACCAGCCACCAGATTAGAACCCACTGTAATTTAGGTCTCACATTCTGGTTATTATTATCATTACTATAGCTCACAACATGATGTCACACAAATGGCTCATGTAGTGACACGCCCGCTCCTCCGCACAACCATGTGGGAAAGTGCCACTTGGCCGGATTTGGCGTAAATGCAGCCTAAACCATTAGGGTTATGGTACAATGCTGTGTGTATATGCAGTTACAGTTAGTACACTGTAAGGCTTGTCAACTAACTAGATAGCAATTAATTCACCACATACACCAACGGTGCTATTCTGATTACATCATTCCACTTGTATTTTCTCTTATTATCTTTTCTCTTATACACTTTTCTGCACACTCAACAAGGCAGATTTGACAACCACAGTGTGGAGAGCTGCTATACTGCACTTGTAAATGAGTTATTTGTGGAATAGCGTATCTCTTGTGTTCTGGATTTTCGGTATATTTTTATACCAGATTTGTGGATCTGATCACAAGAGCACAGATGTTTGTTTGCTATGTTGATACTGTCAGACCTGCAATGAAATGCATACAGTTAAGTATGTTTCATTTCATTATCCTTTAACAAACAGCAGCAAACTTTCAGACCTGCAACCAGTGTCAAAGACTATTCAGGAAAGCAGAGCCAGAATATTGTTGTGCTGTTGCCGTGGTTCCTTATATTATAATAATGACACCATGTGGTTCTGCTTGGATCTTTTTAAACTGGATCTAGAAGCTGTTGACATCTCAGACTGAGACACAGCTAGCCATAAATAGAGCCCATTTATAGACCATTTATGATCAGATGCTGCTGGTAGAAGGAGCATCACCCTCTCACACATGAAACCCAACATAGGTTCTGTGAGTGCCATTTCAAACCAGGCAATTTGAATGTGAATCAGAGATTGGAGGGGAGGATGCAAAAGCCATGTTGGAGATGGTTGGATGTAGGTCACAACAGGTGCAGCTTTTGCTTCAAGTCTTTTCATGCAAGTGGGACCCAATAAGTGTGCTGGTGTAACGCCCTTAGCTGTCAAGCTGTGGAAGAGCAGATCACTGAAATAAACTGTTGTGATGAACACCTGCTAGTGCTTGGGCCTCCGTGAGACTGAACACGGATGCTTCACATGTAATGCCACTGTGATGGCACAGCAGTCGCTTTGAGAGCTGCTAGGTTACTTACTCAGCGTATCCGGTGGCCCACGGTAATCTCCTGGTTTCCTTCAGTATGAGGATGGGCCGGGCTATGTGGTCAGCCGAGCACTCGATCTCATCCGGGGAGAGTCCCAAGAACTCGGGTCTCATATATGGGAATTTCAGCGGTAGCTCCGAGCCGGGGTTTCCCCCTCCGGCGGAGCTGCCACCGGCCATGATCCCACCCATGAACCCGGCCACGGCGGACTTGACCCGTGTGAGCATGTTGGTGGCGCGTCTCGGCGGGGTGTCCGTCGGCCGGTGTGTAGCGCCACGGCTCCCTTTACCCGGATTCCCCCCCAGCTCGGCCCCGCTGATCGACGACAGGCTCGATGGAGAACAGGAGGGCGGAGGAGGATGAGGATGAGGAGGTGGAGGAGGAGACCCTCAGATGGTTATGGTTTCATTCATGCACAGCGGATACGGCGGCCGCAGCAGGAGGGGAGGATGACGAAAACAAGCAATGATGCTTTAGGTAAAATCCAGCACATCCCCATGGAGAGTCATTGATAACAGATCGGCCGTCGGGAAAGCGGAAATACACGGGCGATTAACGGGTCATGTGACGCATCCGTGGACGCACACTGCAAAAAGTGTTCGCTCTACGCATGGTCTCCAGATCTAGTTAGCAATTCAACTTTTAAACAATGAAAAGACAGAATATATTAAACATCCAGTCATATGAGATATCATTTTTCGTTTTTTCTATTTAAATCCTTCCCATTATGTTTTTCATCTCACTCGTCTAAAAGGAGTCTACAGGAGTAATGCTTGAAATAATTATCCAATAAATGCTTTTGTCACCTTTTCTGAAACATGCACGTAACTTTATTGGACGTAACTATATTTATAACAGATTTAAGCAAATTTACGCAAAAAAAATGTTTAAAAAATATTCAAGGCTCACTTTTTTTGCAGTGCAAGATGAGGAGTGATGGATAATTCTCACAGTGCAGGATGAGCAGAGATGGATAATTCTCAGTGTAGGATGAGCAGCTTATCAGGGCTGACAGCAGGTTAAAGGTAAGTCCGGCCTATAGCAGTTAAAGGCTGTAGAGACCCACTGGGGGCATTATGCAGTGTCATCACTTTCATCTAGAATAAGCGCTCTAAACTCAGTGTTGTCAATCCTGAGACGTCCGGCAGCCTACACTAATCTTATTGTGCCTTCTCTTAAATGAAAAAAGTCTGAAACGACCCTTTAACTTTCTGAAGTTACGCCCAGCAGGTGTAATAGATTTGGATAGTTGTCTGGCAGTTGACACAACTCATATGTTTTATATCCAGCTAATCAATCTGGTATTCATGTAAAAAAAACAAACCCCACCAGACTGGGGCGGTTTCCATTTGATAAACCACTAGGAGAAAAGGGAACGTCAGTCTCAGTCATTTCAGTCATTGACATGCAGCTGTGGAGGACATAAACGGTAAGAAAAATATCACACATAGCCTATATAACTTTATTATGAAAAAAAACTTAATTTAATTATGTTTGATGGTAAAGACAAAAATGTAGAATAGTGATCACGTTTTGAGAAATCACCTACATTTTTTTAGCGCTTTTAAATGACACATAGACCTACTTTACTGAGAGGAAAATATGTTGGGAATGGCTTTATTATTTGTTGATAAAAAATTGTAAATGCATTATAGTGTGTCTTTAACTTCGGACTTTTTTTAAACTGATCTAGATTCCCCAAAACTGTACAATGACTCTCTCCACTATTGCGTTAAAAGTTTACCCCAAACTGGAATTTTAATTTTACAATTAGCCTACTTAAGAGCTTAAGGGACTCTTCAACAAAACCAATTATTATCACCACTGTCATATCATTCAGATATATCATTTATTTAGTATGGAAGGTTTTATATGTCAATTGAATGCAGAATCTTTCAAATCAAACTTAAAATAGGGTTAATATAGACCCATTTTCATTGATTAACTTGTTTGTGCTGTTTTATACGTATCTGATTGTGTTGTTTGTGAAAGATTGTGAGGTCAAAGAGTTGTGATATTTCAACAGTTTTCCCTCTTATTTTGTAATTCTGCATGCAATGTGCAAAAGTTTTGGGCACTAAAGGTAAAGTGAGGATATTCATATCTTTGCTTTTATAGAAGCAGCAGTTATCCTCAGTACCCCTGCACACATTTTTTAAGGTTGCTACAGTTCTTCAATGGTTTTGGCAAGTTGTCTCATTGTCTCATACTGATTTGGCTATTGTCCACTATGTTGAGATCAGTCTGTCTGGGGGCCATAGCACTCACTGAGGAGAGTTATGCTGCAAAATAAATATGAAAGCAACCAGACCCTTCCCTGATGATACTGCATAATGGGAGAGAATGGAAACATCTAAAGTGCCTAAAACCTTTGCACAGTAAGTGTTTTATTCATGTATCAATTTTAAGTTGTGTCAGGACCACAGATCCAAATAAGCTGTTGAGTCAAACCCAATGCATTTACATTGATTTAGTTAAAATGTGCACTGTCCCTTATACATAGACAAATAACATAAATAAATCAAGACTAATCTCCAGGAAAATTTCAGTTGTTATTCTTATTTTATTTTTGGCTTGCTTTAATATTATAGATTATTCCACTTGAAGAATTACCTTTTCAATGACTTACATTAAAAACTGCAGGCTTGATGACTTATTATAAAATAATGAACCCTCGATTCTAAAACAATTCATGGGTTACCTAAAGTTATACTGTAACTGCAGACTTGATGGCTCAACTTAAATTAAAACCTAGTTACAAATAGCCCACTAATATGTATGACCTCATATAAAAAACCCTGCCATGCCACTGAAAAAAGCACATATTGTAATACACGCTAAATCCCAGCAGATAGAGCCATTACACAAAAGTGGACGGACATGCTCAACACTTATGATTTTTTACAGTTTGTTCAGGAAATACTTTAACCTTCTTACATGTGATCTTCTGTGAAATAAGAGCTGTAAAGAAATACTACAGTGAACAGGTCCAATGACTGTCGATGGCTCTTTAATTGATCTTCACTTTAGGCTTATGGCTCATGAAAGTATTACGTTACCTGTTCTCACATTTTCACTGATGCAAGAAGTCTATGGGAAAAAGTGGCAGACATGCAAACTGTTTAACCTGTCAGATGTGTGTCTATTATAAGGATGAATCAACAATGAAAACATAGCTGAATAATTGCCATCCTTTTATTAGGCTCAAATGGTTTGGGCTATTTGTTTTCTTTCTTTAAGTTTGAAATATTTTGTGTTTATGCAGTGAATTAACAGTGAACGTCTGTCTTTCAGGTCATGCTTTGTTTGGGCTGAACCCAAGCCTGGTGTCAGTCAGCTTACACTCATCCCATTGTCTCGACTTTTGTATGCTTTGGACTTTGATGTTATTGCGCAACACCACATTTCAAAGAAGTGCTGTCCCTTATTATAAACCATCACTGATACTATTACTGTAGTAGTTAAGTACATGTGTTTATCTGCGCTGACCCAGATATCACTTTAGTGATTAACAGTTATCAATACGATCAAATGACCTGAGATTATTCTGGTACTTGGGGGACAAGGGGAAGTGTTACCTCAAGGCATTCCCAGCATAAGGATGTCTAGGAAGTTCAGGTGTTGAAATTCCTCTAAGTGGTTTTGTGGTAAGTCCTCTCTGTGACAACACATTCTGTCCTTGATAGTGCCAGCTGATCTTATGATCTTATGTTTTTAAAATAGTATTAGATCAAATGTGTAATGTGGAAGTGGTCACTCAAATTTAACATGTCCAGATGAAGGGTAACTTGGCCAACACTAATAACCACTAGTGCTGACTAGATAAACACAATAAAACAGCGGGTGTGAGAAAGTTGCTGTGTGAGACACCCGACTCACTCGCAGGGAAGATAGATAAGATAATGATATACCTCTATCAAAGTTTCATTTTTAGTCAAAGAAGGTTGTTGAGAAAGCTCTGAAAACTCTTCTGTGCTAACAAAAAAGTGGACAGACTAAACCTAGTGAACCTATTGTAGCATTTAGCTGCTTAGGGGCCAGTTATTTCCCTCAGAAGTTTTTAGAGATCAGAAAACACAGCTAAAAGGACAATAAATACTGGACCACTGCAAGTTCACTATATTGGTGCTAATACGTCAGCGTTGTGTTTAGAGTTGTTTGCAGCACTCCTAAGTGACCAGATACTATTATTACTTCTAAAATATATAAGTCTTCACAGTCAAGGATAATCCACCTCCCTTCAGATAGCAGACCAAATGACAGCCCTGTTGACTATGTTAGGGCATACAGTTGTACTGTAACATGAAGCCAGGAGGAAGTTCAAAGCAGTACATCATTTGGGAGTTAAATGTCAGTTAGATACCCTGGGTGAAAGAATGTGTTCTTGTTGACTCACCAGCCAAAGTTTGGGTAACACGTTCATTAAAAGCCCCTCCAACATTTTTATTTTGTGCTGATGCTTAACAAAATAGCAATTATATCTTTTGCCTGTAATGTTCCTACTCTGCTCCCTGGAAGAAGATGTTGCAAGGTTAACTTGACTCCAAGACCACATGCCACCCAGTGGGTCTCTGTCTGCAGTTGCAGCAATAACAAAACAAAGTTGCTGTTTGGTGTGTCTCTTTCCAGTAAATGCAGACTCACACGTACCACTTATTCTGTTCTTGTACTTACTTGTGCGCATGGGTGGCAGGCTAGGATATCACTTCCACAAAATTGTGGGTCATTGCTGTGACAAATGTAAAATCTTATGTAAAAGTCTTATTGGAAATGGAGTGGGAAAAGTCCAAATGCATATTTCTGTGTACCCCCCCCCCCACCACCACCACCACCACTGACAACACACACACACACACACACACACACACACACACACACACACACACACACACACACACACACACACACACACACACACACACACTACCAGTAATAGATATACTCTCTGAGGCTCCGCCTCTAGTGGGAATATATATAAATGCTCTCATTTCAGCAGCTCATCTTTCACTCTGTGTGCTTGTCTTCCCCATCACTCCCCAGCTGGATATCACCAAAATTAACCAGAAAAAATCCTCAGCATCTGACTTACTATCATACCAGGTGGTCTCCCAGTCAAGTTTCATCAGAACCTCTCTCAGCCCTGCTGGAAAGAAAAGAGGAGGAGGAGGAATATAAAGAGCTCAAGAGTAACTTACAGATTAGAGGACCTGGAGAAAGGAGAGGAGTAGAAGAAGTGTGACTTGCTGGTGAAAATGATCCTCTTCATTACATTGATGATGATGTCTCACTGTTTTTTGAATGGAGCCTCAGCAGAAAACATGGGATTGGAGAGGATAAAGAGTTGTAGCACCAAGTGTTCTCAGGTAAAACTGCATCCTCAAGAGCATTAACATTAGCACTACATACTCACAGATATTCATTGTACTGCTAAATAAGGTCTTCAGTATTAAATCATACTGCTGATGGCCTCTATTACTACTGTTATTTCAGTCTAGTCTTTTTTAAATGACATACATGACTTAAGGCTTGGGTGGAGGCTGGATAGGAAACTCTTACTATGTTTACTTCTGTCTCAGTGAACAGACTCTGATCTTATAAACTCTGAAGAAATTAGCTGCATCTATGTTTTCTCATTATTAGTACAAGATAAAGAACTGAAAAATCAAAAACCTTTCCTTCTAGATAACTGAAACTATCTTTTAAAAACAACTGTGAACTGTGTTGACTTTGTGTTGAACTCACATCCTGTATTGACACAGGTCTACTATTACAGAATGATAGATCTTATAACTAAATCATGAACAAAGTTAAAATGGCACACATATTGCAAAAACAAAATACCACTGGGATTTCTTTTGAGATTTTTATTTTTTTTTTAAACTGTAAATAAATGACATAGTTTTTGTTGGGTACATTTCCTGGATTATGAATAAACAAATATATATTTGGAATTCAGCCAAGTACAGTAATGCTTGACGACCTTGGTGATGCACGTTGTTGCATTATTTGCACGTGTCAAGTGTTGTTTTGGTCTATCAGCTTGACATTCATTTCCGAAGCACAAAGCATAACACAGCTTAAAAAGCCCAGACTTAAACAACCTTCAGCACAAAAACAAAACTGGTTGGGTTTCACATGAAGGAGCAATGAGGATATAAAGTGCTCCTTATTGTCGGGGAATCCCCTGTCCTGATGTTACCTTTGGTCTTTTCTTTAACTTTATTAATGGAGCCATTCCTACTATAAAAGATTCACAGACTCTTTTTCTCCTCTTCTTGCAGGGCCTCGGCTGCACGACCAAGCCAGATGGTGAGTATAGCCCAATATTACTGCTACACCACATCTGTACTCATACATGCACACCTGACATGACTTTGACAAAGATTCAACCAGTACTGTGTGTGCTGAGAGACAATATTACATTGTGTCTTTATGTTGTGCAATTCACTGTAAAAGTCTATAAAACCACTTTTAAAACTGTGATGTGACACCAAAACCATCTGTTACAATATATTAACACTTCTTAACCCTTACATACTGTTCATGGTCAAATTTGACCCTTTTGCTACATTTAAGAGCAGCACCCTATACACTTTTATTTTAGCAGGACTTTTCCTAAATGTGACCCACAGTGCACAAATTGGAAATATAATGCATCTTCTTTTGTTCAGCTGATACACATTTTTATATATTCAAATGTACAAGTTTGACCGGTGTTTATTTAAAAAGAAAATGTGATTGTGAATGTTTTTACTCACAAGATTAATCAAGCAGAAATATTAATCAAATATGTATTAATGACTGATGACGAATTATGAGTCAGTATATGAACAGTAAGTGTTAATAAAAGCAGGGTGCCCCACCTATTATGAGGAATCAGAAACTTTACTTACCTAACTACCTGATATGCCATGAAAAGAAATGCCTGATTCTTATTAATAAAACTGTGGCAGGTACTGTATGTGGGCCTCAAATTCAAATTCTGATATTTAAGCTGAGCAGAATACACCTGTAATGTGTATTTGAAGAACATGAAGCTGTGCATACTGTGTTTTCTTCCTCTCAATAAACAATAGTGGAAGAAAAAAGAATACATGTTTTCACTAGGGGCATGTTTGTACTGTACAATTGATTCCTAATTTGGTTATGACTACTGCTTTCCATGGAAGCACATAAACTACCCAGTGACTTCCAATGCACTCTATCAGTATTACCTTACTGGCAAAGCAAGCAAAACACTCCAACAGTTGTTTTGTTAGTCAGCAGTGTTTTTTCTATTCGATTGCATGCTCTTGCATCTATTAATATTTGTCAGTGTATATACTGGAAATATATATGCACTTGTTTTTTTTCTGTCTTCTGTAGAATTCTTCCCTCCTCCATGTCAGAACCCTTCTGCAGATCTTAACGCATTTTCCGTCTTCCACAACGTCAGCCTATCTACAGTCATGAGTTGTGAAGGGAGGCAGAAGTGCTCGCTTCACCTCAGAATCAAAACTGTATTACAACTCACTGGTATGTACATGTGCTGGGTTGAAATAGACACAATATTTACTGGTTGCTTTTATTCTTTCCATTAAAAAGTTCAATTACCTTGTTCTGCTAAAGTGATCAATGTCTATGACTCATTCATCATTAAGGCTTAGTGCAACTTAAACTCAGATTTTCTGTGAGCTCAGAGAAACTTTCCATTTTCAGTAGATGAATGTGAGAACACCCTTTTGGTGTCAAATTCTGCACACACACCCTTCGGCACAGTGAAGCTCAAGCTTTCCAAGAAAAAAAACAAGAAGAAAAACACATTTTTGAGTGAAAGGGGTATTTCATTTAAATATAACTTTACAGGGCAACTTTAAGGACAATGTTTGGCTTTTTTATCATTATTTGTTCTTGAGATGCTGTTGTATAGAGCATCTCATCTTCAGTCAAGCAAACAGAGTCACCCAAACATTTGGGCTGCTAAACTTTTAATATTAGTAATTCTGGTGGGTAAGAATAAGGTCCTAATCAGAAGGGTGGTGCTAGCTTCTTAAAATCAGGATATTGTGTAAATATTGTCCGCAGCATCTTTATTCAGCAGAATTACTGTTTGTTCTCTAGAACTGACCTTCACACTTACAGAAGTTGTGATTATTTAACTTTGTGTTGATGAGGAAGTACTTTTTGATTGTAGTCATGTCTATGCTGGTGCTAGTCATGGTTAAAGATGCTTATCAAAGATGACATATTTAGGAGCATGGAAAGCAGAAAAATGCAGATTAACAGGGAAGGAAGTTGCATGTACGTAGTCAAACACTATCAAACTTCTGCTTTTTGATCATGAATATGTGACATTTTCTGTTCCTGATTCCTGATCTGATAAGGTGTTGGCCAAACACACACATGCTGGCACACACACATACAATTGTCTGCATCAGCAGCACTATGTAATAACCTCTATGGATAGTTTCACTCTCCACGCTGGCATGGGGAAATCCCTTGGATTACGTCAATCTTTAGTCCGCTCTGTCATTAAAATGTAAAACATGCAGCAGTAGTTTTGATTATGAATGAATTGCTGGTTGGCTTAAAGCTGCTATCACTGTTTTTCTCCAGAGCCTATCCATGGTATGACCATCTGCACAGAGACAGCAGGGATGTTGACCCACTGCAGAATCCTCAGTTTCGAAAAAGCATCTAGAGAGAGCATGTCTGGACAGCAGGTACTGTTAACATCACTGCTGGCATCACCCAAATATCGATTCTGATTTACTCGACAGTATTGAGTGTAGGAAATAGGAGTTTAAGGGAGTAAATTCCATCACTAAAAGAGCAAATTAATGAAGAGTAACATCTGGATGATTTTGCATTAATAAACATTTTCATTTCACAATGAAATCTTAAGAAAACTTAATCTGTTGTGTATTTTTTATATTATAGATAAGCAATGAACTTTCAGAATAGCTCATTTATCACCAAAACATCGGTTAGGTATTGATATAGGTCCAAACACATTAAGAGGTTTTCATGAAGGTATTGCTGTTCTGTGGCAGATGTGTGACAGCTTATGTATTATTTTCCCTTTTCCTGAAGGTGGAGGTTGTGGATGATTGTACTGACATTGCACCGAACCAACAAGTACAAATAATATTGAAAACGTTCCCGAACTACTGTGGCATAACATGGACTGGCACCTATAATGCTCCAAGTATGAACATGTTCTCATTTGCACATCTGCATACTCACATACACATACACACTTATGAGTAAACGAGAAGCTGTATCTGAGGATGGATCGTTTAGTCAGTAGTTTAAGTCAATGTGTAATCCCCCAAGTGTTTCCTTATAATTGATAGAAACAATCACTATGGTAAAAACTTTGACCCCACCTATGTTGAGATAAGGGTAGATAATTAACACTGTTAGAAAAGTGTAGCAATACTAATTATCTAAGAGTTGAGAAAGTTTTGTCACATTTTACTTGCAGTCATTTCTTCCCCATGCTGACTTTTTAAAAGTTGTTACTTTTCACGCCAGAATGCAACCATGAAGATTTGAGAAGACATGTTCCACAATGCATTAGTAAGTAAAATTGTTTCTTAAATAAATAAAGCAATACGTCTCACATACAACCCTTTTGACCTGTTAATCATTGTGTTAAGCCTCAAATTCATCTTACAGCCACATATCTCAGTTTGAATACCACTGCAATAGGAGAGATGTAAGCCCTCACATGTACTGATGAGTGAGTTTTACTAATATTGGATTCTTTCTGTTTCAGCTGGAAGGCTGTCGTATGATGTAAACCCAGAGAAGAAGGAGCTGAGTGTCAATGTTACGGACATGCTTGAAAATCGCAACTACTACCTCCGCCTGTGCCTTAAGCATTTCATCTGTTCTGGCACAGGGGCTAATGCCCTGGTTAGTCCCTCTAATAATAGGAAATGAGAATCAGAATAGTTTTTTTGTGTTGTGAAATATTGGCTCTAACCCAATGGGATCTTGAATTTAGTACTACAGAGCAGTGCAAGAAGATATAAATATGGAACATGTACACTTCATGTCAATAGCAGATGAAAACAGTGATGATTCAAGATGATCCAGGATTCATCCAGGGATCCAGTGACTCAATTGGGATTTTTCTGTTTGTGTTCTCCTTGTGCCTATGGGAGATATTGTAGTTGATCGTTTGTACTCCCACAATCCAGAGATATGCAGACAAGGTTGATTGGAAACACTGGTTGTTTGTGTGTATTTGTTAGGTTGAAGACAGTGGTGGAAGAAGTGCTCAGATTTTTTTTCCAGCAATGGCACAAAGAAAAAGAAAACCTTACCTAAGTAAAAGTTTTGGCAGCAAAATGTACTTAATGTATCAAAATTATAAGTAGTCATTATGCAAAATGGCCCAATTTACAGTATTACATATTACATACACAGTGCATATAAGCAACATTTCACATGTCAAAGAAATGTGACTACATTTTTATAAAGGTTTGTTTACACTCAGATAAAGAAAGAGGAACTTGTGAAGAGAGTCACCCTCCCGTATTCCAGACCTTTGCCCTGCCTCTGCATTGAGGTAAGAATTCCTGTCAACACTGTTGGTTTTCAGCATGTAGGATTAGTTTCTATTTGTATAGAACTGTGTACAGGGGTTTACCTTTTGCCTTTCACTATCAAATTCCTCACAGGGATGGTCTGCTGTGATTGATGCCCCCAGAGTCCGAGTATGCCCGTTCGAAGACCGTGAGTCACCTCATCGTGTTTAGTTATAGGGGATTCCCTGCTGTAAAAACTGATAACATATTCTTTGACAAGATTGTGATATCACTTGTGTTATCCCTGCAGGTCTGGAGGAGCTGTGGCTTGGAATTACTTTTGACCCACTGGAGGAGGTGCTATCATGGCAGCCTGCTTGTCCAGTTGCTGCTGCAGTATCTTTGTGTCAAAAAAGAGAGGATGGCATCTGTGAAGATCTGCCCCTATCCTCACAGAATGTTAGCAGAGAAAAGGTACGTAAACCTTTGACATGTTCAGTAGCTTCAGTGCAAAGTTTTGAGATCACGAGTCACTCATGATCTTAATCCTACAGTATGTATCATCAGGGTATCAGAGTATCACTGATTAGTCACTGATCTTTGTGACACTTACTCAACAGGTGAGTAATCATAACAAGTTGTCAGTAGTTTGAACCAGTCATGGTTTTACTGGAGGGGAATATCTGTCTGAGGTGGAAGCAGTGCTCGGATCCTTTTATATTGGTAAAAGTAAAAAGTACCAATACAACTATGTAGAAATACTCCATTACAAATATAAGGCCTGCATGAAAAATTCTACTAACCTAACCCTAACCCTACTTAGGTAAAAGAACATAAGTATTAACAACCAAATGTAACTACAGTGTTAAGTAGTGGTTTGGTCCTTCTGATTCACATTATATATGACATCATCAGATTATTAATACTGTAGCATCAGTGTTAGAGCAGAATGTTGTTGTTGTAGCAGCTGGAGATGGAGCTATTTTCAACTACTTCACAGTGAGCAAGTTTAGTTCATGATATGATTAATGTGGAAAGAAAGACGAAACAAAGCTCTGATACATACATCTGTCCATGTGAGTTCAGAGGGAAAGATCACTATTTGATGGAGCTCATAGACATGTATGAATGTGACCAAGACCACACACTGTTTTTTGTAAGATTTCAAAAGCCAAAAAGGTTATAAAGCACTGGTTTCATCTTTAACAATGTGGAATATTTTAAAGCTTGTTATATTATCCATTATGTTAAATCTTCATCTGAAAAGTAACTAAAGCTGTCAAATAAATGTAGTGGAGTAGAAAGTACAATATTTCTACCTGAAATGTGGAGAGCGGAAGTATAGAGTAGCATCAAATGAAAATAAGTAAAGTGCTTTAACAGAACTTTAGCAAATTTAATAAGTTACTTTCCACCACTGACTAATTTACCAGCTGTTTTGAATATGGGCTAACATCTTCCTCTAACACTGAACACACTTTTATACAAGGAAGTTAGATGATCACAGCAAAACAAACTTCAAATGAGGCTGTAACTGATGCTACGTACGTCTCTGTTACTCAGAAGATGTCACTGAGTAGTGTTTACATATTAAAGTACACGGTGTGACGCATCACTTGAGTGTGGGCTTTTCCTTGGGTTACATCGTGTTGAGTTGTGTTGTTGTTATACGTCAAACTAAACGTATGCATATCCAACCAGCTGCTTATACTGTATAAAACACCTGGAAAGAATGTCATTGGATAAACAATGAAGCCATGTCACTTGAGAAGGATGTCACTTGAGAAGGGAATTCTTTGTTGATATAAAAATAGCTACCAGTGACGCGGGAAGTCTCATCTGATTCCAAAGAGCAATTAAATCTGAACCCAAACAAAACATGACTCATGTAGTCATTATGACCTAAGCTAAATACTTACACATCCACTTAAGTAGTAGCAACACTGTTAGTGTGTAAAGATTGTTATTAAATGTATAACTAATTCATCAAACTTTGCTCTGCAGGTAACATTTACCAAAGTGGATGCACACCCTCAACTCTGCATGAAGGTAAGGATAACTTTTACCGTTTGGTGCTTCAGGAGTTTCACTGTAAAGAAATAATACAGCTAACATAATCATGTTAGTACCAATACCATTGTGTTAGTTAGTTAGTTAGTTAGTTAGTTAGTAGGCATTACTTCTCACACGTGGGATTCTCTGTCTTTACTGAAAGGGGACATAAAATGTTTTTGACCTTTTCTGTCATTTATATATTGTCACCATGTCAGATGTCCATGTTAAATATAGTCAGAGATCCACAACTTGCAGGAAGAGCAGGGAAAAAAATTAAATCCAACTACCATTGTTTGTTTACAAAGCCTGCTTAGTTTGCAGAGAGCTAACCAATAAAAACAGGGTGGGCCTTAAAGAGACACAAAAAAAGCATCTGTTTCCGACAGACGATGAACTGAGGGCCTTCATTAATGGCCAGTATTAGATAAATTAGGAGTCTTTTGAGCTGGAAATCAAACAAGGATATAGAGTAGAGCCTAAGATTGGTTATTGTGCAACTGCTGTTCTTATTAAGGCTTGAATAACATAAGTTAGTGTTACAACATAGCTGTGATAAAGGAATAGTTCAAGAGTTGAGGGGTAAACACCTACAGTACATTGGCTCTATTGATAGAGGTAACAAAATCCACTTGATCAAATCTAACTGTAATTGTCTTCTTTAGTTCACTGCAGGCTCTCAGTCCTGGATCAGGTGTCCCTTTGTTGATGGGAGATTTCAAGGTAACAATTTATGTCACATTGGCGCATCTGATTATTTCACACAACAGTCAGTTACTGTGGAATATGACATGATAATAACAGCATTACAATCATTTCCAGCACCGGAGGTGTCTGTGAAGAGACAACAGGGTCACGAAGAGGTGAAGATGTTGTCACAGATCAATGCGACTTTCTCTGTGGGGCTGTGTGTGAAATCTGAAGCATCTACCATGTGCCAAACTACTGAGACACACTCCGTGCGTGTGGTAAGTGTTGTGCACTTACCATGGGAACCTAAGTCCCCTATGACTTAGTTGGGCAGACTGGAAAAAGAAGGTCCCTTATTTGTTAGTGTTTTGATAATGGTAGGAGATGGTGGGAGATGGTGGGAGATTGCAATCGTACACATATCGCTTTATTTTTATTTGTTAGTTTCTTGTATGTTTTCTTTTTGTTGCTAGGAAACAGTCTATGTGATCCCAAAACTTTTTTCGACTGTATACACCCACTTTCAAAGGTTTTTTTTTGTAATTCATGTATCGAGCACCAACTCCCGCATATGAGGCTTATCAGTTTTACCAATATAATGTTTGTCTGTTAGTGTTGAGTTTTGTTCAAGTTTTGGCGGTTGTCACAGTCGTTCAGTCAACTAGTTACCGTCTCAAATCTTTCTATTGTTCGCTGTAAATCACACATAGTTCCACATAGTCCCGGTAAATTACTGGGATAAACTTTCTGGCACCGCTAGTGATTTTCACTATTCACACATGCAGCTACATTCAAGAACATTTGCATTCAACGACTTGCATCTTTTCACACATGCCATGGTACATAATGCTGGAAAAGATGGTACAAGGGACAATTCAAGTAGATGGCGGTAATGCAGCACTTACGGATGCTAACCAAAATAAAGGCAGCCCTGATCAAATATGAATCAAGATATTGTTGACGCATGTCCTATTTCTGACCCCAAATGATACCGAAAACATATTTTACTGTAACTGTAATATGAGAAAGTTTATACTCAAAACAAATTAGCCAAAACCAAGCTGCACTCATCTCACAGAACTTGACCCGTATTTTGAGCCATGTGAAATACCTTTATGTACCATTCCCTGCGATGTTACTATTTTCATTCACAACAGAGACTTACGGGCGTTTTCCCAGAAATATTACTCGATCTTGAGGTGGGAGATTGACTGTACAGATTTCCCACAACATCTTTACCTGCTCCCATTCACACATGACCCCATGCAGGAAATGTTCCTGAGCATTTCAGGGATAGACTGCATGTGTGAAAGGAGCGTAACAATCCCTATTTTCAGTATTGGTTTTTTATATTTGTTTGAAAACATAAACACAAAGTATAGTTCATTTGTGTTTAATTCATGTGGTAAATCATTAATAAAAACCAACAATAAATAAATAATGATACTATTAATCCCATTTGAAAACACTGTTAGTATAAACTAGCATTAGTGATCAAAGCAATTAAAGGTAATTGCACCTTTATAATAAGATAGACATTTGCAGATATCAACAATATGACATGTTCAGAATTGTCGTTACAGGATCATGTGTCTTTGTACTCTGAGATTAAATAGCATGCTTCAGAAACCATCTCTTTTCTCCCATACTGTGAAAGAAACAAAAAAAACAGAACAGAAACCGTGACAACCACCACAACACAACACAACACATGGAGCGTTAAAAGTTTCACGTTTCTTTTGTCTCTTTCCAAGGAAAAACATAAATCTGTTGGCCTAAACCTGACAGGGGAACTATGCAAAGGCAACGCTTGCCTCCAGGTAGGTTCCTGTAATAAATCCTGTGAGTTTAACTTGCATGTTTTTTGAATAGACAATGAAACTGAATACACATTTTGTATTTGAACAGATAAAGAGGGTTGATGTGAAGTATGCTGCCACAGACATGCATTGTTTTGACAAATGTGGTAAGTACGTTTCACTTCGCTGGTTCCTTGGCATCATTGTGAAAAAGTGTAAATTTATGGGTTCAGTGGAAAGTAACAAATACAGTCTTTGATGCACCCACTTGTCATTTGCATTCCAGTAAGTTAACGTCAGGCATTATTGTGAACTTCAAAGATTTGGAAACTGTGGGAAGCATAAACTAACTGTATCAGTTTGTCTGATAAACTCTGAAATTTGCTTCTTCTTTCTCAGAAGATATTGCATGAAAGGAAGAGTCTGACATTGCAGGAGATATGCTCAATCACTCACTTCCTTGAATAGAAATAGATGTGTCGATTAATGCCATGTCCTTTCTGTGCACTAAATATGAAGTTAGTGCCAGGAGATGCTTAGATTAGCTTTGCATGAAGAATGTAATCAAGGGCAAGTTTTTTTTTATCTCACAAACTTGATATAACATGTCAACAAGTTTTGCAGGTACTGGTAGACTGATTTTGTTACCTTTTGGACAGAGCTAAGCTAGCTGTTGCTCCCCTTTTCTAGTCGTTTGCTAAGCTTAGCTAACAGTCTACTGGTGCCAGCTTCATTGAACACTCAGATATGAGAGTGGTATTGATCTTATCAAATTGTCGGCAAGAAAGTGAATAAACATATTTCTCCAAATGTCCAACTGTTCCTTTAAAACATAAGAAATCTGTCTGACAGCCAGGTGCCATGTGTCCATCAGTCTTCATACTGTCAATTCTCTTTACAGATCAATCACCATCTCGCAAGCTTCCTGTCACCAAACAAGGCACTTTGGCCTTGACCTGGGTTATTGTGCCTATTGGTATTTGCCTGTCTGCCATAATAATTGTCACCCTGGTGCTGCACGTAATGTTAACTGGTATGTAAATGAAGCTATCAAACTCAGGGCTGCAGTTATCTCTGGCGTCATACTGTCTGGCGTCCAACACTTACAATACCAAAATTGATTTAGGCCCAATTCCAATGTCCACCCTTCAAACTCACAGATACGCCCCTTATAAGTCTGCACACCATTGCTTGAGGGATTTCCCTCTCCTTGATGCCTGATTAAAGTCTATTAAGTAATCATTTCTAATATAATTGTGGTTGTAATCAGGCACAAATCACAACTCGTCAGCAAGCAAACAAGATGATTCTGTTTTAACACATCACAGTGCATATCATATACCAGCATTAACAAAGTGGACATTGCTCAAACTTGTGGAATCTCAGGAAGATTTGTGTTTGTAAAACATTTTTTGTTTGATTTTTACAAATATGTATCATTGGATGTATTGAATATGAACCAAATGAAGTGTTTACAGCTACTTAATAAAAAATAATAAGTACCAATGATGTGTTGGACAGTGCAAAACAACTCATTTGAATGAATTTGTCATTATATTGGTCTATGTCTTCATCTAATTCCCTGTTTATTTTGTTTCAGTGTATCAGAGGAGGAAGGAAAGAGGAAATGGAGGCTACTGTGCCTCTGAAAAGCAAACAGGTAAGATAATGATCAAAATCAACTGTTTTAATTGATTTAGTTTTTACTTCTGATGATAATATAGCCTATAGATGTCACCTGAAACCTAAACCTGATTCTGTGTTTTGTCAGATTCTGCTCTTAACGGTGTGGTCCCTACATTACAAACTCATCCTGCTCATCTTGGAGGGGTCATCAGCGGTCATTCACTCCAGCATGGACATACAGAGAAAGTCAACTTACTCTCTCATTGACCAAAAGAAAAGTGCTCTAGTCAAAGGCATTACCACCAAAGTGTAGTGTGAAACACAAACCAAATAGAGTTCTCTGCTGAATAGAGTATGAGATGTTGTCACAGATATTTCAGATTGTATGTTTGTTACTGTATATATGCTGCTTAGTTATAAGTAGTTGTTGCTGTTTATGTATTCTTTGTGAAAACTAACATTTACTGTATACTCTCATTTTTGTATCTTAAAATATTAGCTTCTGTCCTGAAAAGTCATTTGCTGTCCTTATTTAAATATATATTTTAAATAAAAATACAAAATATCTAACAAAATGTTTTACAGTTTTTCTTAATAGACACAAAAAATGGATTTCTTTCCTAATAATATGACCTGTATTCTTATGTGATACTGTGTCATTTTAGCAGTTCTCTTAATGAAGCAAACTACAGGACAGCAACAATTAAGAGCTTTAGGTCTTAGTTTTCTGATATATTGTAAGTTCACAGTAGCCTTACTTGCCTTAAATGCAGCACATAGGTCACAGCATTACGTAATATGATAACGGTAAAAGTCCGAAAATGGGACAAAAACTGCACTAGAAAATAGAGGCAGTGAGTTAAATCAACATCTGATGAAACAGCTTTACCAAACGGGTATTTACTGGCTGTACTATATTGCAAAGAGTATTGGTTCATAACCTCAAGGGGTTTCCCAAGAACCCCCATACCCAACAGATCTACTTTGAAACTGAAACAAAGTAGTTTCCCAGAAATGCATTTTCATAACACCTCACATCTCACAACACTTTGTTTGTACACCTGTTCAGACAAGCCAGCACTACTGTCTGCAATATCTCCTTTTGAATTTCCTTTCTTTTGTACTTTTGTAGATTTTGAGTGACTACATTCACATATTTCTGCTGAGGCATTTCAACCCTTACAGTATGTGCCATTCTTCTCAGAATGAAACACACACACACACACACACACACACACACACACACACACACACACACACACAAACACATTTGTATATACTGGAGCTGTTATTTTCCTACTAACACTTCATTATGTGTAATGTGAAAGATCTTGCAGTTCTCCTCTGTTTACTGTTTTTGATTTACTCTCACCGCCCTCATCAAACTTGTTTCTAGCCGCTCTGATCTAAGTGGTGATGGATTAAACCGGTGAACATAGTGGAGCATTTAGCAGCTAAAGGGGCCAGATATTTCCCTCAGGAGTTATTTAATACAGAGTTAGAAAGAGAGTGAATATTGGACTTAAATCCCTGTGGTGTAGATAAACACAACTCCAAGTGAAGGCTGATGTTATGAAGGCTAAAGGCTATGTTTGCAGGATGTGTAAATAGGTTAGGTAGCTGCAGAGTTGTCCTTAAGCACCAGCTGACATTAAAACACTTCCAGCCGATTACTTCCTTAATGTCATCTCAAGTCCAAATGGTTTTCTGCTTCTTTATGGCAAACTAAATGGGCGGCTTTTTGGTAATGTGGTCACAAAACAAAATATTTGACAGCCTGAAACTTTGACCTGTTGGTTAGGTGATCACCAAAGTCGCAATTTCATGGCAATCCATCCATCTATACTTCTATTCATTCATTAATTCATTCATTTCTTTATCACTTATTCTCTTATCCTGGCATTGGGCGAGAGGTGGGGAACACTCTGGACAAGTCGCCAGTCAATTACAGGTGACCACATGAAATAGAGACAGACAATCATTCACACCCACATTCACACCTACGGGCAATTTTGAGGCACCAATTAACCTAACCTGCATTTTTTTGGTCTGAGGGAGGAAGCCAGAGTGCCTGGAGGGAACTCACGCAAGCATGGGAAGAACATGCAAACTCCCCATCTGGCCAGTGGGTTCAAACCCAGAACCCTCGTGCTGTGAGGGGATAGTGATAACTGTACCACTGTGCCACCTATTCATACTTCTACCATAGTGGATGGGACGTGATTCTATGATGAAGTTGAGTCCAGAAAGTTGGCAGTACATTTTGTTAGATCATCACTTATAACATATTGTGGGTCCAGAGCTCCATTAGCAACTTATAGTTTTCTTTATGGTTGTGGTCCATTTGTTCCTTGATTCTGGTCAAGTGTTCTTCCTTGGTGATGCTCAATGTGAGGAGTGACGTGTAATTCTCAGTATTAGTCTGCATTGATGACTGACTGGAAACCTTCACCTCCAGACAATGGTGCTTACATCCCTTCCACCCTGCCTTAATCACTTCCTCTTATACTTAATGCCACCCACACTTTTTCTGGGAATGATTTCCACTTGGTTTGCATAATCAAATGATGTTTGTCAAAACAAGACTGTACACTTGTAAAAGAACAGAAGACTCTCTGTGCACTCTACTTATACAGAAGGCCTGACTGATGAGCAAACACACAATCCACCCTATGACCAATTTCTACATATCAGGAACTTGTTACTGTAAAACTACTAATGTGTCCGGCTTTTGGCCTTGGTGAGATGCAGTACATTTCCTTGTTAGATTGCTGGAGAACGCACAGTAAGTGATCATGTAAAACATCTGATGACTCATACACAAAACAAGAGAGGAAAATAATATCCTTTTTGAAATGAAACTGCATAAGTAGTCCCCTCACAGGAAGTAGTCAAATTAAGAGATTTGTAGATTTCTATCACAGAGCAAAAACACACACAAGGGCTTAAGAACATATTGAATGACAAATGATCATCTAGGTGTTGACATTTCCTTTAACTTGTGTACACAGCAAACACTTCCTCATAGTAGACAGTAATTGGATAGTGTTGTGCAAACCATACAAGATATCAACATCCATATTAAATAATGAATTACCACTAGTTTTATATGAGCCAGTCATTATGAGTTGACAAATCACATTATTGTTCATGGTGACAAAGCAAAAAAAACCCACAAGTCATGATGGCACTGAAACAAGGGTTTGCGAAATGTTCAAGACTTCATGATTACCTTCTCACTCACTTACAGGGTAATTCTAACAAATTCCTTCTTTTCCCTTGTTTGATATCATATGCATGTTTTTCTTTCTTTCTTTCTTTCTTTCTTTTTTCTTCCCCCGTCTCATGTTTTGGGATGCCTATATCAGAGATTTCTGAGTTTATGCTATCCAAAGAATTTCATAATAGACATTTGACAAACTGGAACATTTATTTTCTAGGCTGTGCACACACACTTGCAGGGAAATGACAATGTACATACAGGGAATAAAAACAGTACTAAATCATTTAACCATATCTCATTGTCTTAATTTATTGTCAACTACACAGCCCCCTAAATTTGTTGGACTATATTGTATTAAAATTGCTCTGATCCATACTCATTTGACCTGATTTGAATGTAAGTACCCTTTTACGGAAGAGGATTAGGGCCACTGTGAAAAAAAGGGAGTTCTGACTTTTTTCTCAGAATTCTGAGTTTAAAGCGAGAATTTTGACTTTTTTCTCAGAATTCAGAGTTTAAAGCGAGAATTCTGACTTTTTTCTCAGAATTCAGAGTTTAAAGCGAGAATTTTGACTTTTTTCTCAGAATTCTGAGTTTAAACTGAGAAATTCTCGCTTTAAACTCAGAATTCTGAGAAAAAAGTCAGAATTCTCGAATTCTCGATTTCTGAGTTTAAAGCGAGAATTTCTCAGTTTAAACTCAGAATTCTGAGAAAAAAAGTCAGAATTCTTGCTTTAAACTCAGAATTCTGAGAAAAAAGTCAGAACGCACTTTTTTTTTCCACAGTGGCCCTAATCCTCTTCCGTACCTTTGACAAGTACCTTTGAACTTAAGATAAGACAACTCTTTACTGGAACTCTTCGCCTGTTTTGCATTTCAAATCCAATGAACCTGAATAAACTGCAGCCATCGCTCACATTTCAAATGACACTTTCACTACTTGAACATATTGGAAGCTGTCACTTCTTAGATACAACTGGCATGTCAAATATTTAAAGTGCACATACAGTTCTTTAGTGAAATGTCAAGTATTTTTATGTGCTGTTCTTTGAATGACCATTCAGCTGATTTTAGTTTTGACATTTAAGTTCCTTCCTACTATAATGTTGCAGTCAGCTCTTCCTCTTTAACTGAGTTCACCTACATTTGGCATGACCAAGCAATTTGGTTCAGTTGCTTACAGATCAAACTTGAAAATAGCATTTCATATTCTTTCAGTTCTGTCCACATGTATTTTGGGAACCTTACTCAGTGATACAGGAATCATACCCTTACAGACCCCCTCCTTTTTTTCACCCACTCAAAACTACAAGACCAAGAACAAGAGACAGGTGCTGAACAGTGATCACACCTAAATGTTTTATGTTTTATGTGCTTAAACTTTAAATGTGACTTACACATAGTTTCATCTCATTACAAAACGCAAACTTTACAAACCAGACATCTCACCACAGGATTTGTCAGTTTCCCCCTGAATTTTAGAAGAGAAAACATCTGAATAGTAAAAAAGTAACGATATGAATCTGGCTCTCATCAACACATGGAAAGGTATTCATGTGGGTGCTGTGCATGGCACAATTCTACCTTAACAACAACAACATGATGTGCTTTCACAATACTCAAAAACAGGAAGAAGGAAAGAAAGATAAAAGGAAAACAATACAAGAATCAAGGTTACACCTACAACAAATGACTTAATACCGCAGTGAGTAAAAGGACTACTATGGGGAAAAACACCTTGAGGCGAATGTACTTAATGGAATATTGGCAGCATGAGAGATGGTTGTGATTTGCTCTGCTCTTGTGATTTTTCTAGCTGCAGGAGATTTTAGATAAAAGCTCCAACTGTATGTAATCACTCTCCTTTCATTAATCTATGTGGGTTTTTCCTTAATTTTTCCCTTCGCTGCCAGAGTTCTGATATCAACAGGAAGTTGTTTGTAACATCATGTATCATAAACACAGCATCCTTGGAAAAAGTCCAACACTGAGCACCCTGAGTCAAAAAAAGGATGACTGTTGCTACCTGGCAGCATGTGAGGAAGAATTACCACTTGAAACAAAAACTAGCACTGCGCAGAGTTATATGTTTTATAAGACAATGCGCATATTTATAAGAAGAAAATGTCACTATTTGATCCATTTTAAAAAGGAAAGAGTGATTTTTGAGACAAAGTATCACAGTTCTGTGTCTAACAAAAAGATCAAACAAAGATTTGCAAAATTAAACAAATTAAAAAAATAAAAAATAAAAATAAATATTAAATAAATGAAAATCTAACTGATTTTGCCTTCATAATCACCACATATTTAAAAACAGAATTCTTCTGTTGAAGTAACTAAAATGCATTTAACATCTGCAAAAACAATTATTTAGTATTTGCATTACTAAAATGGTAAACTGTGATAATGATGATAAATAATAACAGACATTTATATGGAGGCCTTAGTTGTCAAAAACTTGTGGACAGTGCCATCTTCAGGCACCAGGCATACATAGTGTAAGATCACATATTAAAATAAATCAATTAATAAAGAGTGACAAAGTGAAATACACAAAGTACCAACAATTATCACATAAGTGGGATATTTTCTTTTTTTTTTATTGTATGAATATATGCTTCCAATGCCAAGTTTATTTCTTTTAATTTACCGCATCTCAAACTGTTTGGTTGGTTATGAAATGTTGGAAGTGGTGGTGGGGGGCGGGGGGTTTGCTGGAAGTTCACACTTCATCAATTCCCAGAATGCAACAGGAAATGTCACTTAACTTCTGCCTTTTGACATTCCCCCTGAGAAGTACAGATGCACAAATGGAGTGTTGCTGCTACTGTTAAATAGCTAACCATCAGTCATCAGACAATGATACAACATGCTGCAGATATTATGTCATTGACATTTGCTGCCTCTGAATTGTTTGGAGGTCATATTACAAAAACATTCTGTTTTTTGAGCAATCAACCACACCAGTTTCATTTCCCTCATTGTTCTACAATATTTGCCAGGAGATGGCGGTGTTCACCAAGGCTTAACGTGGAGGGAAAAGGCACACAAGGATACACAAGACATTGAATGGCTACCACTCATGGTGCACATTAGTGGAAAATATTACAGTTCCACTGATGAGAGCAAGGATTTAGGATGGTTGAATGGGAGGCACCAACACAACAACTATCATATAGTATTGTGTGAAAGGCAGCTGAGAGGCTGACTGAAGTGGAGCTGCTACTGAATAAACTGTACCGACCAAAAAGTGCTTTTGAGCAAGGCATTAAACCTTAAAGCACACAAAAGAGGCTTAAAAGCAGCCAAACAATAATGCTGAAGGTAAAAACCAATCTGTGATATATCATCATTCTATTTGTTTATTGTTGTTTTATTGCAATGACGCTCTGACAACTTTATTTTAACCTTCCTGATCTGGTACAGCTTTAGTTAGTGGGTTCCTAGTCTTCACAGAATGCCGTTTGTTAACCTCCAAACAACTCTCATAAGTGGATAGGAAAGTCACAGAAAAACCAGTTGATCCTGAAACTTTTAAGTCTGTCTATTTTTTAATGTGTGTAGGTTTTCCTGCTTTATTAACTGATTCTGAGAGTTCTACAAAGACAATCTTATCTTTCATGTTTTTGATTGTTGAAAGAATTCCTGAAATCAATCATCCATTGTTGTTGTGCTGGAAATATCCGAACATGATGTCATGCTGTCTGAGCTTGGCCGGTTATCCACTGGGATAAAAATGCCAGGTAGGCTGCCAGCAGCTGTTTTTGGTGAAATTTTCCTTCAAAACAATTAGAAACTTAGCAAGAACAAGGAACAATTCAAGTATTTTTCAGATCAGATCAGAACTGGCACACAGGATTATGCTTAAGGCCTTCAGGTAACACTCTACCACTACTATTCCACTTTCTTTCTATTTATCAGTCTGTCCATCTAAGCCCATGGAGTGAAAGAATGACAAACACGGAGGCCAGAGACAACAGACAGGGATGAGCTAATCCTTGTTGTGTAGAATTCCAGACATTCCGATGGGGTGTTGTTCCCGTGCGGGCTAATCGGTGAGCGCCGACGCAGCGCTCGCGCCGGGGCTTTGCTCTAAACAAACAAACACAACCCTTTAGAGCCAACGAGGTTGGAAATTTGATGTCAAACAGGCAAGTATACACACACAGAGGTGCACACACCCTCAGGTATGCATGGAAAGACACATATCCGGAAACATACATACACGCAGGAGGAGAGCCGGGTAACTGGGATAAAGGTGAAAGGTTCAAGGGTGGAAGAGAGAAAGAGAATGAGTGGGGGGAGGAGGGGGGGTGACAGTGGTGGGGTGTGATGAGGAGATGAGAGATTTTAATGAGAGATTTCATATTGATGAGAGAACACGGTTGTCATTGTGGCCTTCAAAGCACACGGAAGAAATTCTTCTTATAGGGGCGAAGGAATTGAAACTGTACTGCAAGTTCAGGAGCAACTGTGTTTACAGGATAAGTGGTGAAAGATCTGACCCTTTAATGACCATCCTTAGTTGCTTGTCTGAGTAAAGAAAAAATGATGGATAAAGAGATAAGCAGATGAGGAGAGGAAGAGTCTGAAAAGTCCTGTGGGGTCAAATTGATGATGGATGACAAGGTAAAGAACCTCCTGTAGATGAAAGGATGAAAGGCAGGGATTGTCAAACTGAAGGGATGAGCAGACAGGGAGCCCGGAGAGAAGATGACAAGCTTATCAGGGGAGGAGAGACGGGAGGGCTTTCGAAGAAAAGTACAGCGCACATCGCCGGTAAGGTCCTGTTGACGAGAATAGGAAAAGCTCTCTTGCACACAGAGGCCTCTTTGTTCCTTTGTGAGTCATTCTAGAAAAGGGCACAGCTGTAAACAGTCGAGATCAGTCCATTAGGCCCCGAGGTGCCGGAGCTCCAGTGTTGACTGTGTATCCGGAAAGAAACGGCAAGCTTGAGTCATCAATAAACAGAACAGTAAGATGAGTGTGTAAGTGTGTGTGAGTGTGTGCATATTGGGGGGGGGGGGGGATAATAGGAGGCAGAGACAGGAGGAGTGCAGGGTTTAGGGGGATAATGGCGCAGAGTAGCACGGGGCAATGATCTCATGCCTCTCCCAGCTGGCAAACAAGGCCTTTTCCATGGCCTCCTATCTCTCTGTTTCTCTTTCACCCCTCCACTGTTTCTCCAAATCCCTCCTTTTCTCTCTCACACTGGCAACTCCTCTTTCTCTTTCTTTCTCTCTCTCTCTCTCTGTGTTTATACTGGAGAGAAATATTTTGTGGCGATGGTGGCAATTTTTTTTCCATCCTTCTCCTCTCTGTGAATGCCTCAATTCAAAACAAGTGGATATGTGTACCTCCTACCCCACACACACACACATACTGTATTTACCACACACACATAATCAAACCTAACCTTTGGATTTACTTCCTGCCTTTTAATTAGCAGCCACCCCGCTCCTTTTTGACAGAACTGAGGTCAATCTTTAAGAATCGCACCGTTAAATGTCAGGTCACTGGTAGCGCGGTAATAAAAGGCTGTGAATGGCCAAAAAGGAGTTGTGGGCGAGTGACCTCAGTGGAGCTGATGGCCTTTGTCAGCTTCATTGACCTCTGACCTGTCAAGACCCCGGCACACGCCAGGCCTGCTCCACACTCCCACCCACTCGTTGGGTTGTGTTTGTTGTCAGCTTAAAGCCATGCGAGTACACACCAAAAAGCAGCCTTACCAACCCCCGACACACACACACACACACACACACACACACACACACACACACACACACACACACACACACACTCACACTCACACTCACACTCACACTCACACTCACACTCAGAGTCCATCTGTTGGAAGGCAACCTGTGACCCTTGACATATCAATAGTTAAGGTCAAGCCACGTGCCGATCAGGCAGCTGTGGAGGTTCCACGCTCATCTGTGTGTGTGTGTGTGTGTGTGTGTGTGTGTGTGTGTGTGTGTGTGTGTGTGTGTGTGTATGAGACATGCACAGGTGGACTGGAGTACCAATACAGTTCTATAAAGACAACAAAACAATGGCAAAGGCAGCAGAGGGACACAATGAGCTCACTCAGCAACATCATTGTTGGAAAAAGAGAGGGCAAAGTGCAGGGTGACAATATGGCTGACAGAGATTCAAATTTTTACCAGAAGAAGAGGCCAGAGGAAGAAAAAATTCTTATGCGTTTTGCTTGTTAGCAATCAGAAATAGTTACGCTTATTCCTTCAAGCTTGTAAGCAATATGCTCATTTGCTCCCTTACAGATCTGTGCTGCCTAGACTAGCTCAAAAACTGGAAAAGAAGTATGTAAGAAGTAAGAAGCCTAACTGTAGTTCTTTTTAAATGTAAACAAGACTTTAGGAAATCACTGCTCCTACTCATGAAATAGTCTGGTACGCAATCCCCTGTAAGTGTCATTTTTACACTTTTTGTACAGATTAAACTAATGAGATATTAAGTGTCACTTAGTAAGTTGAGAGCTGCTGATAGGTGGAGTCTATACTGTTTCACTCTGTTTTCAGTCTTTTTGCTAAAATAAATGAATCAGCTGTTTTCTGTAGCTTCATGTTTACTGCGCAGACATGCAGTGTCAATCTCACCTAACTAGCATAAGTGTATATCTCAAGACAAACAAGAGCTATTGCTTTAAATCCTGCTTTTATTACAACAAAAAACAACCAAAAAACGTATTTCTCTCCACAGATCTGGCTGTCAAAGGTTTTCATTTTACTGCTGAAGAAATAATCCCTATGAAAGCTGTTGACAGATTATTTTCAGTAATGGGGACAGTTTTTATGGAAAGACAAGTTGCTATTAAATTACATTTAATTTAATTTTTCAATGCTTTGAGTGTTAAAATCAAAATCCCATTCATCTCTGTTGTATTAGGAGTGGTGACAGAAACCCTAACCCAGAAAAAACAAAAAAACAAAACTATCTGCATGTCTGTATACCACTTCTAAATGTGTTATTTTGTAATTTGGGTGAACTGACCCTTTAATAACCATCCTTAGTCGCTCCACATTAAGATACCCTGTTGGGTTTTGATTCTGAAATGAAACAAAGAAGACAAGTATGTGATTCAACATGACTGGAGCATGTTGCATGTTTTTTTTCTTTGTGTGTGCGTCAGCCCAAAACGCTTTGATCCCATCGAGATGTCTTTGTTAGAGTGAAAGCTCAGGCGAATCGCAGCGCTCCTGTCTTCACCGTGAGAGCTGGGATTGGCTGAAAAGGAAGAATAACACAGAAGCACAATACAGAAGCTGTTTTTTCTGCAGGGGGTGGATGGAGTGTGTGTGTGTGTGTGTGTGTGTGTGTGTGTGTGTGTGTGTGTGTGTGTGTGTGTGTGTGTGTGTGTGTGTGTGTGTGTGTGTGTGTGTGTGTGTGTGTGTGTGTGTGTGTACTGACCCCCCACTGTGCTAAGTAGAGAAGGTGGGGGTGGGGGTAAGAGGCCTATGGGTGGATGCATGCCAGGCCTTTTCTGCAGTTCTATAAGCTCCCCACTTGTCGGGCTTTGCTTGATAACTACTGTGTGTGTGTGTGTGTGTGTATGTGTGTGTGTGTGTGTGTGTGTGTGTGTGTGTGTGTGTGTGTGTGTGTGCCTGCCTGGCACAGGAACTGGCATGTCTTCAGAGGGATCTGCCAACCCCCCATGCACAATGGCATTTGTTGGTACAGGCCCACTGCACCAGACCACAATCATATTATATGCAAGATAACAGGATCCCATCAAAGAAAGATGAGAGAGAAAGAGAGTGTGTGATGAGGGAGGGGATTCAGCTAATACTGAGTAATTGAGAATGATGGGTAAAAAGAAAGTGAGAGAAAAAGAAACTGGTTGACAACAGAGCCAAGAGATACAGTAGAGAGTGTCACATACACACACAGACACACACACACACACACACACACACACGCACACACGTGCACGCACACACGCAATAAGCGACAAGAAATTGCAGTGAAGAAATGACTTTTTGTGGTAATTTCAAAAACAGTATGTCCATAACAAAGCTGGTCTTTAAGAGCACTTGTCCTGCTCATTACATATTGTGGTCACAATTGGTCCTTTATAAACCAAATCTAAGGGATCAATATCAAAATATTTGTTTATGACATGCCTCAGCTGATATCAATATCAGATTTTATTTTAAACTTTAATATAAAATGGTTTTAGCCTCAAAAGGTTTGATTGAGATATAACACTTCTACACTTTGGATCCTTTTGAAATTTAAAAATGCAAAATCATTATTGTCACTTCACACATTGTACAGTACTGTAGCTACATGAAACAAAACTTTCCTTTTTCCCTTTAAAGGATACTGATACGACCATTTAAAACAATTACAGCATATGGGTATCAGAGTTTTGTTATAAGATGAAAAAATGTGAACCCATCCATTAAGGTTGACTAAGCATTTGCTTTCCTGCTTCTTGTAGGTAAATCAAGGTTGTGACTCAGCTTGGATTGCGTCCAGCATTCCAGGCCATAGAGTATACGAGGATATACAATGATGTGCTGGCAGTGTGCCCTGGCAGCCGCCACACACTACAGTTACACTGCAGCAGTGGTGGAATGGCCGATGAACTCACTGGCCTTTATGTGGTAAATGGTGAAAAAAAGGAAAATCGCAGCATTGTTTGGCTTGAGGGATGCATATTGTATACCTCTGCAGCAGTGTCTTTCATCATCACAGCATATCCATATGGTTGGCCTATATTCCAGCCTGCGTCCTCTCACATATATGGCCCCTATGGGAATTCAATTTTGCTGTAATCATGATGGTTAGATCCCCCCACCTCACATACCACACTACCCCCTCCATGCCTTGATTATTATTGTCACCTTAGGGGCCAGCGTTGGCCCCGTTGGCCCTCAGACCTTTCCGAGGCGGACGTCCCCGGGGAGCACACAGCTACAACTCACACAATTCATTGTGATGTATGCATGCATGACTCCTGTGATATTTCTACATGCATTTCAAATATTTTCTGTGACTGTGAAGTCTCTAGGCCATGTTTGACTTAAACAAACCTGATTTCAGATGGTGGAAGTCCTCTCGCTGCATTATGTGATATCCCTCTTGGGGAACAGCTCTCGGCGCTGACATCAGAGTGGCCCTGAGGGTGAATGCCCTTTAATTATACTACAATACCCAGGGGGGCATGGGGGCAGCCCATTAATGCCAGAGCACTGATGGACTGTTGGCAATTGCCATTTTGGAGAGGTGGAGGTTTGGGAGGAGGAGGGTGAGAGATGCTGAGCTTGCATTTGTCAGTGGAGCTGAACATGTTATACATCCATACATCATTTTGTTTCCCCTTCTAATTCTTTTTACTTTTAAGCAGCAATCAGTGTCAAAGCCTCTCTGTCATACACTGTCTGTGTCCAATCTGGGGCAATAGGTGTTGCTATTAGAAGGAGTGTAACTATGTGCTTCATGTGTAGGTGCAAAGCTGTTGGAAAACATGTCTGAACCACACATTTATTTGATGGATAACATTCATATTGCAGTTAAACTAAATGTGAAAAACAGCATCCACCTATATAAATGTGTGTGTTTTTTTTAAACTACCTTGATACATTTAGCAAAGTATGATCAAGTAGGGAAACATACCACATATGTCACGTTGGGTACATCACAAGCAACGCTAGCATGTGAGATTGTAATCAAACTCACTCAAACATCTATTCTATTCTCCAATATATAGTCAGAATGCAGCAAACCAAGCCACAGTGACAAGCACATGTCAATAATGGATGAATTGCTCCTGTTTAATAGAACATATATGTGCGCACTCATACACACTCACACACATGCACACTCACACAGCTGGGCAACCTATTTTAAGACTGTTCCACAATTCATCTGGTTGTCAATCACAAGCCACGACAGGCTGTCTCCTTCTGCTACTGGAACAATACATCAAGGCACAAAGAGCCAGACACTTGTTACCACTCTCACAGAGGATCCTCTCTCTGTCACTTTTTTTCTGCCTCACCCTCTTTTTATTTTTTCCTCTTTCTTTCCCACCTTCCCTTTTTTCTCCCTCTCTCTATCTATCTCCCTTTATCTCCTTTACAGTTCTTCCCCTTTTCTTCTCCTCCCCTTCTCTTTCCACGTGTTTCATGGGGTGGCTGAGATTTTTTCCTTCAATTCACTGAACGCCCTGTTTCAATCGAGTGTGTATTTGCAAACACACCCACAGACACACACACACACACACACACACACACACACACACACACACACACACACACACAGCTGCACAGACAAGCAGTGGAAGGGAAGTATTGTGTAAGTAATTGTCTTCTTTTGGTACCGCTAAGCGTGCATTGTGTATTTCTAATAACCATACAGAGGCACGTGTGCATCATTGAATGTAATTAGGGGGTGGGTGGCTTGTTCATGGAAGGTAACAACGTTACACACACACACAAACACACACAGCAACATGCTAAAATGAACGCGCATACAAAGATTTCTTTTCACTGTGGAATAAAAGAAACAATCCCCCGAGGACCCTGAAAATGGCGGGAGAGGTAATGTGTAGCGAAGAGAGGAGGGTGGAGTGCACGTGGTTGTGGGGTGGGGTCAGGAGTCAGAGCAGATGGCAGACAGCGCCACTCCTCCCCCTCTACTCTTGTTCCCCCAACCCAGCCCCCCCCCCCCCCCACCCCGTCTCTCCTCCTCCTCCTCCGCGGCGGCTCAGCAGGTTATGGAGTAGGGGCAATTAACGACAAAGCAAGGAGGAGATGCCCCCCCCCCCAACTTACCCACCCACCTCCACCCGAGTGTATGTCACAGAGGACCACTCCATCAAGCAGCAGCTAAAGTGCACACACACACACACACACACACACAGGCACACACACACACAGGCACACACACACAGGCACACTTACTTCACACACACACACACACACACACACACACAGGCACACTTACTTCACCTCCTGTGTTCACAGCTCCATTAGTGATGCCAGAGACAGGTGCAAAGAGCCTCGACACCCGTCAATCAAAAATCTCCAGTTTTAAATACACACCCACTCACACACACACACACACATACACACACACACACACACACACACACACACACACACACACACACACACACACACACACACACGACCCATTAAGTATGCCAGAGATTTGCAGTAGTATGCATGTGTGGTCAGAATATAAGCCATGCACACTCACGCACACGTGCATGAAGACTGAAACACACACTTAAGAGTCAGGCACCATTCAGACCAATAACTCTAACTGTGATCAAACAGAGGCACAGAAGGAGAGCTTCAACCAGCAAGCGATCAATTTATTAAATTTGAGCTCTTTCCTGGAAGGCTAAAGCTAGTGTAGAATTTCCATCCCTCAAAACGACCAATAATAACCCCACTATTGAAGCAATCAGTCGCAAAAGCAGTCTTTTCCACCTTTCTTTCCCTCCCTCCTTTTTTTCCTCTTCATTTCTTCCCCTCTTTCCTTCTCTATCCCTCCTCCTTCACTCCTCTCCTGCCTCCTCCCATCCCAGTGGCATGGCCTGTCATGTACAGCCTATGATTAGAATAATAAGACTAATTAAATCCATATCGCTGAGGCTCTCAAGCACAGCAGTGTATCTTTGTGTGTGTGTGCGTGTGTGTGTGTGTGTGTGTGTATCTACTCCTCTGCTACTGTTGCCTACCGTTTGAATCCAGGCTCCACACTTGACAGTGGGTTACTGTGGAAAGCCCTTTCAAACATAAACAAACCATTATAAATGCTCAGCTGTTGAACGGAGTTCTTTGGCCTTCACAAACAGGCAGCATGTATAGACTTTCCATTTAAGGCTGCGTCCAAGAGCAAGAGGCTCTTAAAAGAGCCAAGAGAGGGAACAGTAACACTGTGTATAAATAGAGAGAGAGGGAGAGAGAGAGCTGTAAAACTCATGAAAAAGAATAGTAATATTGTGTATCAACAGAAGGGGAGACAGAAAAGTGAGACCGACAGAACAAAAGCACAGTGTGTAAACAGAGACGGAGACAGAGAGTCTGTAGTATATAGGCTGTAGCAGGGGTCGGCAACCTTTTGGATGTCACATTACAATGTTGTTTTTTTTTAAATAACAGATCGGAGTGCCATTGTATTTTCATAATGAGCATTTATCTATTTATTTTTATTGAATGCTGCTGCTTATGTCCCCATGTAGATTCTGATTGCAAAACAAGAACTGAGCTCTCTACATACACACACACACACACACACACACACACACACACACACACACACACACACACACACACACACACACACACACACACACACACACACACACACACACTTTATTTGTGCAAACATATGAAATTACTAGACACCAAAGATTGAATTTTATCTTACAGATTTAGTGTGACCCTTGTCCCAGCTTTTCTTAACTGAGGTATGTGATTTTTGGTCCCAATTTGGAGACTCTTGCAAAGACTCCTTTACATTTTCTTGATCGGAGATATATAGTCATATTTTAGATCAAATTGTTTAATACACTTTTGTTCTGTATTTCATATTAAGAAATAATAATATGTAATAATAATAATTATTTCTTAAAATTTAACCTCTGGGCTATATGGACATATATTTGTGTCAATATGTGCTTCCCCAGATGAATTTGTGTCTACTTGCATCTTTCCATTGACTTTCTATGTAATCATACGGCCTCTAACATTCGCTTCTTGCTCTGTCTGAACACACAATTACAGCTTGAGTTTGCCTGTTAATGTTGAAATCAATGGAAAACTCCATGGAAGATCCACTGATCACATTGGTTCCCATGAAATATGTTTGCTTCACCTGAAACTATAATATATGCTAAATGCTAGCGTGATGTGCAAAACAGGTGACCAGCTTATTGAATATGATACATTGTTATAGATTTAACTAGCAAAATGTAAGTTTAGAAAATTAATAATAGTAAATAATCATAATAAATCAAACAGGGGAACCATTCTGCCTGCATGCAAAACAGGTATTTTTACTACTTTACATTATGTTGATAATACATCTGTATTTGTGAATACTTCTTTCAGAGCTTACATGGAGACAGACGGAGAGACAGACTAGAAGTCCTGAGCTCCAGGTTACAGAGGACTCTTTCTGTTGAAAGAGAAAAGCTCGCCTTTCCCTCTTTCTGTGCCTTGTTGCCTGTTCGGGAGCGTTTACATTTTCTATTAACCATGTGGTACTGACGGGGGCAACTCAGGGGATCCCCTACCTGATATAAGACACACAGACATGCACACACGCACACACACACACATACACACACAGTGGAGTTCTGTCAGTGTTGCAGACTGTCTGTCTCCTTGTCGATCCAGCGGTGACTGTAACTAGGTGTAATGGCCAGCCTGTGGTTAGTGACTCTATGGGCCTATTCACAAGCCCCACCCCCCCACCCCCTTCTACACACACACACAGACACCACACACAAGTACACACACACACACACACACACACACACACACACACACACACACACACACACACACACACAGTGTTTACAGTGGTGTATTTGGACTGAACTGCTAATTGAAACATATTTCTTTTTCCATCCAAAAGAGTAAAGGGCATCCCTATTTTCCCAGTGTGAAGGCGTGGTGTGTGTGTGTGTGTTTGACCGTGTGTGTGAGTGCTCTTGTAGAATAACTCAACTGCAGGGTCCACTTTGGCTGGGGGCCAAAAGCATTACCATACAAATCCAAGTGGCGCTGCCCTCACATTCTCAGCCAAGTTATTCGGGGTATAGTGCACTCTGTGACATACACACACACACACACACACACACACACACACACACACACACACACCGTATATTGTGAATACACACACACAGGTACAAATTCAAGACGCTATTCTATACGTGGCTAGAAACTTCAAAATGTATTATGGATTTTCCTTTCCCTCCAGCCTGGGAGGGGACATGGAGAAAAAAATAATTAATTTGAGCTTGATGTAATAATTGGTGCTCCTGATTTGAAGGTTTTCACCATTATGCCATCTTCTTGTTCAGCGTATACACCATCACTGTGGGTCGCTTGGATTTAATAAGGTTTTAATTTGATCTTGAACTGGGATGTAGATATACTTTAAGTACAGGACTGTGTTATCTGTGAGAACCTTAAATATATAACATGGAATATGGGATAACAGAGCACTTTCATGCTCTTGAAATGCTCCAGTTCATAAAAATGCAGCTTCAGGGTTGTAGGGTTGGGGGGGGGATGTGGCTCAGGAGGAGGTAGAGCGGTCGTCCCTCAATTGGAAGATTGGTGGTTCGATTCCCGGCTCCTCCAGTCCACATGTCGATGTGTCCTTGGGCAAGACACTTAACCCCTAATTGCTCCCGTTGCTGTGCCAACGGTGTATGAATGTGTATGAATGGTTAGATTCCCCCTGATGTGCAGGTTGGCACCCTGCGTGGTAGCCCCTGCCATCAGTGTATGAATGTGTGTGAAAGGGTGAATGACATGTCTAATGTAAAGCGCTTTGAGTGGTCGCACAGACTAGAAAGGCGCTATATAAGTACAGTCCATTTACCATTCCATTTAGACATCAATCCATTAATATATATAAAGGGTTGCAGGTGAGCTGATCCCGATCTCGAGAGGCAGGGTACACTATGAACAGGTAGCCAGTCAATCACACGGCTGACATAAATGTAGAGTTTAGAGATGCCAATTATAACGTTTTTGTTCTGTGGGAACAAGCACCCAGAGACAACCCACGCAAGCACAAGATATATACGTATATTATGTATTATATTCTCTTCGTACATCCATTGTTCTTGAGTGCTTCCTGGCTGCCTTGAAACAAGCACGGTGTGGATCAATAACTGACCCAAGAAACGTCTTCTTTTTCACATTCTTCAAACTTCCAGCTGACTAAATAGTTAAATTGACAGCACAAATTACTAAATCAAGAGCACTATTTTATTGTTTTACTCCTTGGCCCCTCCCAGGATCCATATTTATTTCCTGGCTCACAGTTATTCCCAGAGCTGTATATGTATATATATATGTTTAGAGCTGTGAAGCTCACTGTATATATTTGACAGAGGCTTAGGATATAATACATAGAGATGTAACATATGAATATATACATGTATAATCATGCATATTTTTAAGAAAGGTTTTTTTTCTGTCTTTTATCAATAGTTATTTATTTTTAAAAAGCAACAATTTTGGAAGGAAATGGCAGTATGTGATGTAATTTGAAACTGGCAAAGTAAAGAAGAAACTCTCTTTGCCTTTCTCTTTCCTGTTGACTATTTTGAAATGTATTGCATGTTAGTTTAGTACGACTATAAAAAATAATGAGTCTGTATTGCATTTTCACACCAGCAAATGTATTGTAATAGTGTTTATAGACTTGGTAGATATGGGGAAGATGTGGATCTACACTGCAATGTCGTAACAACAACATTCATCTTTTTTTGTAAAGCACATTAGGATTAATCTTTACATGCCATATTATACAAATAAAGTTATTATCATTATTCATAAACATACGTTTCAGGTAACCAGATGGATGGTGTGCTGCTTTTGGATGGTGCTGCTGACAGTGTGAGCAGTTGTGATCTGTAGAGGGGACAGAGACTTTCTCCTTAACATGGGTGGATGGCTTTAAAGCTTCAGTAATCAATATTTTTAGCATTTGAATATCTTTAAGACCGAAACTTTACTGTTTTGCTTCATTCCAAGAAGCAACAGCAACCACAGCTTGAGGCAAGTACCTTAAAGTGCAATACCACTAATGGCCACTAGATGCTGGCTTAAAAAAATACTTGGCTCCAATTGACTCTCCATCACTTCCCACTTACTCACAGATGAATGAATTCTTTGATTTCTACAGTGTGAGCGATGATTGACAGCTGCGACTTGCACTGACTATTTCATTAAGTTTAATGTTATCTGATATCTGCCATGTTAGTTAGCTAATGTTAGCACAAGCTTGCATTGTTTGGTGTTCCTGGTAAGTTAGAATCTGAGGTTGGTCTGAGGTAGCGGGGTGTTTCAGAATGTGAAAGAAAACACCTCACAATCCTTACTTGGATGGTCCTGGCTCCAGACGGAAAAGATGATCATAAGTAGCAACTCTGGGCTTCAAATTGGTTCCAATGCAACCAGTGGATGATGTCACACCTTGCTACATCTGTCTTTATATACCGTCTATGCTCTCACCATTCTCATTAGTACCGTTTCCAGATGCAGCATACATCTGTATTGGCAGAAAAAACCCACTGTCCGCTACCTTTCAACCACCAATGACAGATGGACTAAATTACAGACTTGCTGTGTCAAAATATGGCTAAATGTAACTTCCTGTGGAGCTTCAAAGCGGCAAGGGTTATGGGGCCAGGCCCTTATTAAGCCTATAAGGGCTGATTGTTTGATACTCAAAAAGGAGTGGAGTTTTCACTTTATGGTGCCTGCAGACAATGTGCAGTTTACAGCTGGTGTTTCCTTTGACACAATATAAAATGGCAACTTTCTGCACTCTAGTGGTGACAGTGAAGATAGAGGCATGAGCTCATTGCTTAAGTTGAAAATAGTCAATTATCTCCAGTTTAGTGCTTCTCTACGATCAAAGATGGTTTCTGTAATCATGGCAACATCAGAGAAAACCACAAACCACTACAGTATCTTGAAATGCATGATAGATACAGCTATTACAATGTACACAGGCACAAATAATAAATCGTATTCAATTTTGATCATTGTTTGTGGGCGAGCCTGTTTCTCTCTATTCATAGAGGACAATGCAAAAGCACACAGCAGAGCCTGAGGTTTGAGCCTCTTTTCAGCAAGCTCCATTACTGTCGGTGATGTTGTTGAGCGCAATGTCAGGGCTCACACTAGACAAGATAAATATAGTGAAGATAATTAGAACAAAGCCTGGATATTTTAGAGTAGATTAGCAGTGGGATCTAGTTGAAAAGAAAATGAAATTGATGATTTAGGTGATGTTCAACTTAAAAAAAGTGTCTATTCCCTGACATTTCAAATGGTGCTTTTTTTCTGGAAATGAATTGAAACTTGAGCAGAAGAGCATAATAGCCCACTTGATGTAATATGCAATTTAGAGAGGAGAATAAAAGTGTTACCTGGCAGTGATCAGGTAAAACCATCAGTTTTTTTTAAAAGATCAGAGCAGATATGTATTCTCTTGATTGCTCACCCTTTTTTTGTTCTTTTCATTATAATGAACAAATGTAGATCTTATGTAACAGTAGACACTTGAACAAGAAATACTTGTCTGTGCATGCTTGTGAGCTGCATATCTATCTTTCCTCATGTTCTATCCCCTTCATCCCTCCATTCTGCTCTGTTCATCGACTTGTTACCACCGGGTGCGGGGTCACACAGGCACAAATGCAAATGACTCCCTCCTGTACTCGGCCAACCTCCCCAATGACCTCAATCACAGTTCTCCGACTTTGAAAAGCTTCTCTCTCCCAATTCACGGTGAGAGACCCAGTCATTCACTACGGGGCCGAGTTCCATTCTAAGTGGATTTAAATGGATAAAAGGGAAAATCAAGCAATGAAAAGCTATTAAAAGGTTTCTGTAGGTCACACTCACTACCTCTGTTTTCCAGCTCACCTTGCATCATGTCAGCTGGATTTGAAGGGGTTTAATCGAGAAGTTGTCTGTGTCTGTGTGTGCACATATGAGTATGTTCTACTCAGTGCCCAGTGGGTGAGATAAGAGGAATATGGACAGTGATTTTTACTAAGGAAGGTGAAATTAAACCCTTTTTCCCTTCCTGTGAAGCTGAAGGGAGTCTGAATTTGTATGGAAATCAGCTGCAGGGAAGTTGTCCTCAGATGGAAGGTCAGCTTGTGTGAAATGTTTAAATGGGTTATACTACGGAGGTATCACAGAGAAGTAATTTTGGGGCAAATCACAATGAGAACTAACAAAAGCAGCAGTTATCGGTGCCTCAAAAGTCTTGTTTCATTAATTTGTGATTTGTCAAGTTCGCATTTAATGAAGTTAGGCATGTGCTGTCAGATGATGTGCACATTTTTTGTGAATTAAAAGCAGCTTTAGCAGAAGAATGTTTGAGTCAAATCATCAAAGGCAGCTAAAACTAAAAGAGAACACAGTGTCCTTCACAGCCACAAAAGAAGAAGCATGTGGTGACCAAAAAGCAAAAAGATGTCACACCTTTAGTAAAATGAGACCGTTTTTTGGATTCAATAACATTTTCATGAACATTTTAGATAAAAGATTAAAATAAATCATTTTTTCATCAAACAAAACGTACTTACCAGAAGAAGAAAAAAACTTAATATTTGATTCATAGAGGGTCTTTTAGTCGAACCAAATATTGAACAAGCCCTTTTTAGGTGACTATTGATTTTCATGAATTTAAAAAAAAAATACTGAAATAGTGACCGCTATTCTCTGTCAATCTGGGTAACGCCATGGTCACATTACCTAACCAATGTTGTCGCAGTGTTAGTGACTTACCTATGATGGCACCCGCCTGTCACTAAAAGCATCCATGCCCTTAATTATGCAGAGCTTTAAGGCTTAGTAAATTGCTGCTTAGTCATTTTGTTTGCATTCATGAACATGTACTCTAAGTTCAAGGAGAGGAAAACAGTTTGAGTGTATGTATGTTGAGTGCTCCTCCTTCTACCTTTATCTAACGCAACAAAAGGAGCCATCTGTAGCCTTTGTCTTAGTTCAGGGATAAACTGAAGCCAATCCAGCCCTCTCAGGACTGATCTGTGGTTGGGCTGGCGTCCTCATAATCCTATTAGGAGTGGGTGATTTCTTCAGATCCAACCAGGAGTATGGAAGGCAGATAAACTGAAGCTTTTGGCCAAAGAGTCACAGGAGAATTTCACTTTATCAGGAGATATCCACGTTTTGTGATAATCTGGCAAACGAAGCAAGAAAGCAATAACTCATTGTTAAATGTTGTAGTTATTACCTTTGTGGAGCCTGTTTTATCTAACAAGTGACAAGATTTTTCAAATGGAGTTTGGTAACAAAATGGGATACAAACTCTGTATATAATAATATATAGTAATATTTCTGTCTATAATACATTTATCTTTGCAATGAAAATTGTACTATCAGGAAGAAATCCTACGTATTCATTAAAGGAATAGTTAGACATTTTGGGAAACACTAATATAACAAATCAGAAAGCATATATCCCAAAAATGTTAAACTATTCCTTTAAATGTTAGCTAGCTAAAACATTTGAACCAGTATTTTTCAAAGTAGATGTGTTTTGAAATAAAATCCCTCAACTAGTCAGCAATGGAGTTTTGCAGTTAATAATTGAAATGTTCTGTATTATATTGTATAAGTGTGTGTTCTACATGTCTCCTCATTGTTGAACTTTGAATCCGACAGCAGTTTAAAGAGGAATCTGCTAAAAGTAAGATGTTCAGTATATTTGTTTATGACTATTAAACTTTTAAAATAACTTTTAAACTTTTAAAATCATTTTTGATATGCTGAAAATGTATATTCTGAATAATATCTGAAAAGAGACTTTAAAATGTTTGGACACATGATAAGGGTGAAAGAGGTTGTTTTCTGAGAAAACAAAGGCAACGAACCCTGCAAGAGGCCGACTTTTGACAGCTGTGTGTGAAGCAGTGTGTTTGTGAGAAAAGAGCAGTGAGGAGGTGTGTTTGTGTGCGGGTCTGTGCGCACACGTGCACAAATGTCTGTTATTGTTTTGATCTGACCTTGGCGTCACCTGATTCAGCTCGTGTGTGCATGGAGTTTCTGTCACATGCTGCTCTGCGTACTCACACTTCTGTTGCTCTTACTCTGTTTTTCTCCATCACACACACACACACACACACACACACACACACACACACACACACACACACACACACACACACACACACACACACACACACACACACACACACACACACACACACACACACCCTGGGGCTTCAGCTGCTGACTGTAAGCAGGGAGGCAAATGAAAGAAGATGAGAAGATCATAATAGTGGAATTAATAACAAATAGTTCTGGTTGAAAGCAGGGTGGCTGTTCTGGGAAACAGACTGGTATGATCCTCCTGAAGAAATATTTACCACACAGTAGGAGCAGAGCCAGCTCTCTTCCACACACACACACACACACACACACACATTCTCTGAAGCTTTACATGATCACCACAGCGTATTTTCACTTCTAAGTGGAAAATAATTCAAGGGGGCTGGTGAGAGAGTATAGTCTTACACTCTGTGTGTGTGTTCCCTTTGTTCTTCTCCCCTGCTGTTCTCTTGTACTGTACAGGTTACAGTTATTACATTCAGTAATGGACCACCTGTGTTTTTCTGATAGCTACAGCTCAGTTTTACCTATAGTGTCTATCTCAATCATTAATTTAAAACAAAATAGGGTCATCTTTGCACCTACTACTCATTCACAGTCTCATTTTTAATAAAAACAGCTTTATTCAGCCACGGCAGAAATACAGAAATATAAAATGTGTTCATTCTTTCAACGTCAATATATAATTTTTGAATGAATTGTCACAACCTTTGAATAATTACTGTAAAAAGAGACATTGGAGGAGACGTATCCCCTCTCTCATGCCAGTGGTATTGCTGGTGGTTATGTTTCTTAGAACCCTTTCACGTGCTGGAGGGTTGGGGTTTCCCAGTTTTCCACTTTCCACTCTTTCCATAATCTGCCACTGCAAGAAATGCTGAAAGTTTTGACTTCATCTGCGTTGAAGTGAGATCACCCTTCTCTTTTGTGTGTGTTGCAAAGCAGATTTCCTGTGAAATCACACTTGCTTGAACACAAAGGAGAGATCAGTAGAACCAACCAAGCCTGTTATACTTCACACACAATGTCTTTACACTAATCTCAAAATGTATGTAGAAGTCAGTCAGTCTCGCAATCACCCCCCACTACCACCCCACAATATTTGTACTTGACACAACATCGGATTCCCCCAGGAGCTGAAAGAAAGCTGATTTGTTTGTTCCCTCAATATTCACCATCAAACTTACTCCAAATGCAGTTGATGTGTATCATTCGCAGAAAACCTGCTGCAGCTTGTTGCTGTTCATGTTAAGCAACAGTGAACACATTAGCTATGAGTGCAGTGCCAAAGCTTTGGCTTCGTCCAGTAGGTACTACAGGCCGCCACTGCTTCAGCCCTGATGTTTTGAGCCGAGCCCAGCATATTTTTGGTCCTCAAAACTGGTATTTTAATCTAGAGCGGAGCTTAACACGAAGCATCAGAAAAGGGGGGTGAAATTTGGTGCTGCACATAGCCAGATGCACACTGGCCATAGATGTATTAGAGGCAGTAAGGTTACTGTTTACAGTGAGCACAGCTGTTTCCAGTGTTTCATGCAGAGATTGGTCCATAATGAAAACTGCAGAGAGAGCACAATACAGTTTGTGAGTCTTAAGGTGTGAAAAGGGGGGTGAAATTTGGTGCTGCACATAGCCAGATGCACACTGGCCATAGATGTATTAGAGGCAGTAAGGTTACTGTTTACAGTGAGCACAGCTGTTTCCAGTGTTTCATGCAGAGATTGGTCCATAATGAAAACTGCAGAGAGAGCACAATACAGTTTGTGAGTCTTAAGGTGTTTTCTTTTATTTCTCTAGTATTTCACATGTATTACATAACCTATTGAAGTGTCTGTCAAAATACAGCTATTATTGGGATTTAGGTGAGTCTGAAACATATTGGGTTGTCTGAATCTTACAATAATGTCATTCAAGTGTCAGTAAATGTAAGGTGGGATGCTGCAGAAACATCAGTACTAATGTTTGTTGCTCAAGGCTGCTGTGAGTCATATTCTTTCCTTTGGGCTTAGTAAACACCTGCAGCATCACACAGCAGCAGAAACGATAAGTACATGTTTAAATTGATAGTGATGTGTGCATTAACGCATGTGGCACAGCAGCGGTAACTTCATTAAAACAGGATTGGTTGGGATGTTCTGTTACACAGGTCAGCTGTTACACACTGTTTCCAGGTTCATACGGTGGGATTGTTTGTGATAAAGCAGCCCTTCTCTGAATGAATCCTGAGCTCCATAAGAGCTGTCAGGATATTTTTTATTTTAAGCTAAAAGTCCAAGATAAGCCGCATTACACACAGAATGGAATTTTAGTGTTTCAGTTGTGTTCTGGCTGGGACTGGAGCTGTGGAGGTCAATCCCAGTCAAACCCACTACGTCCCCACTAATGTCTGACTGAAGATTTCACCCTTGTAGTCAGTTATTGACTTTAAAATCATTGCATACAACAAACCAAAGTATGCTATGATATAAATGCTAATACTACAACAGTAATTCTTGATTCAGTGCCATAAAGTATCAAAACAACTTATCGGGGGAAGCATTACTGACTTCAGTTTCCCCATGAATTTCGTTGCGTCTTTAAATCATAGCACAGTTTGAGCTGCTTTCAGAGGCTCTGTGGATCTCACTCAGCACACAAAGTGCCAAGCACAATTTATGCTTTTTAAATAACCAAAACTGGAGGTGGGAGAGCTACTGGGAGCCATGTGAGGTGAGTGTGGTGGAGTGTGGAACTTGGCACCAATACCGGCTCTGTCCCAGCACACCGAGCTGCCAGGCAGCCGGAGGGGAGGCAAACCTCCACGTGAGGTGCCACACACACTGTAAACACACATGCATATAAAACTACACACACACTCACAGTCTGTATGCAGTCATACTGTACACAAAAGGACAGAACCGCCTCAAATTAAAGGTACACACTGTAAGGCAACCATGTCGAACACACTCAATGTCAGTGAGCAAGTACAAATAGGCCAGATTCCACGTGCACACTGTACCTGGGAATGTCAATGCAGTGTACAGTGTGTGCACCAATAAATGTGCATACACAAAGTAGGAACCAGACCCTCCAGGAAATCTTGATCTTGCAATCACAATAATTGATGCAAATTCAACCATTCTCCAATATTTGTGATGGTTTTGAAAAAATCCTGCAATTTCTCTGCATTAAAGGTGCAACTAGGAAGATTTTGACATCACAATTTGTCATAAATGTAATGTCCATACCTTGCGATGAAATACAATTGGGACGAGTGCAAACAAACCTTGCTTTATCAGGAAAAATCACTTCTCATTTACAGTTAGCAAGGCTCTTCAACCTCTCCTGTCATCATCAAAACAAACCCCATGCTGGTTGACTGGAAAAAAACGTCAAAACAGGAAATGACAGGATTTATGAGAAATGTGGTCTTATCATAAGTATTTGCCAACCAGTTGTCGCGCTTTCCTGCTTCAGTTAAATCAAAACAACCAGTGTGAAAAATCCCATAAACTTCACAAATTGCTCCTCAATCTCAAAGCAGCTACAAAATCAAGTATTTTTGATTGCAACGATCATAAAACATATTCCTGCTGGGGCTGTTTTTCACATTTTCCAATATTCCGAAGTAACATAATAAGTGTCGTACATGTATAATGTGGCTTTTTCCTCCTAGTTGGCTTTCACTTTGGTTTACTACTGTTGCGATCTTTGGTTATGCAGTTCTCTCCTTATCAAAGTGCAGGTGATTACTAGCTGAAAATGATGTATGTTTGCAGGGAAAGTGAAGAACCATATGTCAATGACTGAGGTGAGTACAACTACCTGTATAGGATGCTTAGAACTTCAATATAGATTTGCACTTTCCACCTAGTGAGAAAAAAGAAAAAAAATGGTGTCATCAAACTGGCATGCAGCAATCATTCATTTCATTATTTTTTCTTGCTAAAAATGCTAGCTTGTTATTAACATACAGTAACTATGTAGGAGATCTGCCAGATTGGTTCACATTAAATATTCATGACTAAATAAGCCACACGAAAAAACGTAATTAAGAGTTCTTCTTTGTCAGGACTGTGTGGTTGTGGTTTGATTACATGTGATTGTCAGCAGCTGGCAATACAGATACACAATATTTTAATACCATTTGATTATAATTTCAGCCGATTATTTTGCGTTCATGTAGTAGTAAGAAGCTGATCCAGAAAATGTGTTTTTAGGTTCTTTAAACTCATGCCATTTGAAATGATACAGTAGGGGGAAAAATTGCCAGAGGATATAAAGCATTGCGCCTCCCCTTAAATTGTTTATTTCTCTTATGTATACCACGTCAGAAATCCAGCTGAGGAGATAATGAGTCATTCATCTGCAAAATAAATCCATCATTTAGACAAGCATTCTCTTCCCAGGATGATTGAACCAAGTAATGTTGCTGGTTTTATATGTAGAAGGAGTGACATTGTTTGCATCCCACAGAATACAAAGAGCTTCATCACCTCACTTTGTCACTTTGTGTAATGGCTGCTCATATGTATATATGTATGCATTGCAAATGTATGGATGGGTGGACAGATGGGTGGGCCGTCAGTTCAGCTGATTGACAGAAGCACAAATAAACTAACAGACACATACACACTCCCCCTGAGAGGCTTTGATTGACGGGTAGATGTCCAGAGGGGGTCTTTGTATTCAGTGCTCTCTGCTGCAGCTGCCACTTCTAAGCTACTTAGTACATGGAGAAACACACACACACACACGCAGATACACACACACACACACACTCACACACACACACATACAATAAATACAAACAAATTCATACATGCACACATCTGCACACGTTTAGAGACACATGCAGTCATTTACACACACACGCATATATACATATAACTATCTTCTCATTTCATGCATAATGCAGTAGCGCCTCTGTGTTTACTCTTGCCATTCATCTAATCAATACATTTATGAAACACTTCCACACTACCCACTCACGCATTCACACACACAAACACTCACACACTCAAATATGTCACAGTGGATTAACCACATGTGATAGCTACCTCATCTGTGTCCGTTAAATAACTAGTATACCTTCACAGATGATTGATCAGATGCATGACCGCCAGGTGAGGTCACTGTATATGTGTGTGTATATGTGTGTGTGTGTGTGTGTGTGTGTGTGTGTACCCCTTCCCCCAAACAAACAAAACAAAAACTCACAAACCAACCTTTGACCTAGGTGTAATAAGGTCCTCTGAGTGGAGCCGGAATGGGCTGTAAATGCCACTGAACGCTGACATTCTCGTTCACTGCGAGGTTACTAAGAGGCCAGAGAGAGAGAGAGGGAGAGAGAGAGAGAGAGAGAGAGAGAGAGAGAGAGAGAGAGAGAGAGAGAGAGAGAGAGAGAGAGAGAGAGAGAGAGAGAGAGACGGAAAGTGATGAATAGATAAATGGATTGATGAATGGATGGAGGGATAGATGGAAGGATGGTTTGGTTGACCTTTACCCTGGCAGAAGATTGACTGAAAACAGCCGTCCCCTACTATAAACTCAGCATCACCTTGGCTTCTGGCCTTGTAAAACCAGGATACCGTCAAGCCAATAATAGTTACTCTTGCAAAACACAATCTGATGTTTATTAATGTTCATGCTGAAGACTATCCTGCAATCCACTGTATATGAATAATACAATTGAGGGCTGCTCCATCTTAAAAGAAAAGGGTGCATTTATCACAAATGTAATGGAAGGACAGATCTGTTTGGTTTTTCTGACATCCAGGTCATCTGGATGTCCAGGTGACATTTATCACATGTAAGGGAAACTGAACTAAAATGCAAGTGCAGATGCTTTAGTTTTAAAACTGCTGTATGAACGGACAACCATATTTAATCATCCCTCTAGAATAGCTCTAAAAAAGATTGACATTTTTTAACTGATTTTTATATTTAGATTGAGAGATTATTGGGATAAAAGTACATCCATCAAAGTGGACCGCAGGATAAGCGATTTGCAGAGCAGATATGTAGTAGACAAAAAAGGTTTAATTTCAACTGGACTTCAATGTTTTAGGGTTTGATGTTGCAAATCTTCTTTCTTCAAATCCAGAGGTTAAAGGCTAATTTAAGGCTAATTGATGTCAATTTCAGGTATTCCCCAATCATATCTCCCTCTGTGTGTGTGTGTGTGTGTGTGTGTGTGTGTGTGTGTGTGTGCGTACTCGTGCGCATGTATGTGACCAGGCTCAGTAACCATGGAAACCTTTAAACATCAACTTGACCACTGATTGTCTTGGCGGTTGATGTCATTTCATGGATACTGACTCTGTGTGCACGTGTGTTCCCGTGTGCTTGTGTGTGTATTGGTGGCAGGGGTTGAAGGGAGTAGGGTTAACCTGTGGGCGATAAAGCTGTTAAGCACAGTTCAAATCATTGACAGGTTCAATAAGTAGGAGCATGAATTCCCTGAGTAAAAAATATATGTTGAAATACAGTTTCATGAATTGATTTTTAACATGAAATATGCTACAGATGCATGGAGTGCCACTGGTTTGAGTTGCTTTCTAATGACGTGACTGCTGTGTGGAGTTTATATGTTGCATTTTGGACCAGTGTACGCTTTCACTGACCATCATAGAACCTCTGATGATCTGTCTAGCTATAAGTTGCCCTTTATAGACAATAACATGAGAGTTTCAGTGGTCCAAATTCACTTTCTCTTAGTCACACTGTTATAAAATTGTATGTCATAGCTAAATATCTCACAAAGCAACACATATTTATGAATTTTGTCAGAAACGGGTTGCTTTTCATTCTTACATAACATTACAGAGCACAAGAACCATGCTACACGCCTGAAGCTAAAACTTGCCCCAATTTCAAACTGTCTCTACACTATAGTGAGACATTTGTCATTCCTTAAAGAACTCTTCAACATTTTGTGAAATCCCTTTATTTTTCTGTCTTGTTGAGAATTAGATTATTAATTTAGCATAAAAATTGGAAAGAGCAAGTCTGACTTAGTCCAAATGTAACAATGACGTTACTTTCTTGGCCGTCCGGTCATCACAGGCAACCAGTGAAGATTCCAGCGCCTGGACAAGCGCCTACACACTTCACCCCATAAAAGTACAACATGTCGTTTTTACACTTTGTTTTTGTACAAATTGGTATTTTTTTCAACCTTTAAATATACCCAGCCTAACTGTTTTATCCTGTTTTCAGTCTTTGTGCTAAAATAAGTTTACCAGTTGTTTGCTGTACTTTCATATTTAGCATACAGAAAATACAGTGTTCAAAAAAACGTATTTTTGGGACTGGGACGAGGCTGGTTTGAGTCTGGCCAAGATCCTTTGTTGCATCTTTCTGTTCATCATTTCCTTCATTTCTTTCTCTACTGTCTATAATAAAGGCATGCCCCAAAATACTATAGTTTTGTTTCCCAAAATGTCAAACTATTACTTTAAATTTGCTGAATCCAATGGCTCATGTTATTCTTGTTCGTATGAGACCACACACTGTTCTCGCTGTTTCTATTTTTTACACATGCAGTTGGCATTTTGTCCCTCTTACATAATTTTTCTGCACTATACATGTGTTTTGGCTGTTTTTTTCTTCTTCCTTTCTTAATGGAAAGGTGGTTTTTAGCTGCCTTGGCTTTTTGCATCGTTTTTTTTTGTCCTCTGTCATAAACTATAAGCAAACCTAAACCTAACCCGCAATTGACATACGTTGAGTGGTATCCGTCTCCTTGTATGTGGCTATGGATGTTCAGTCAGTGGTTGAGAATCATCCGCTGCCACTGAGTGACAGACTGCGGCTGGTCTGCACGGCAGGAGGAAGAGCAGAGATGGACACTCATATCTCACTGCCTGCCAGCCGCACCGCAGGAGTCGTCGGCTGTAATAGGCTTGAGCCACACACATGTTGGAAAGGAGCGTTTCCACGTGCACCCAGTTCACACAGATGGGATGTTGCGATGTGTGCACGCAAACATGCAACATTTACACACAGACAATGCACATGCGAACGCACAGATGTAAGTACCGGGCCCGAAACAGATGCTAGAACGTAGTCTGATATGTGTAATTACACTAAAAAGTTGCATGCCACACATGCACACTTAACAAACGCACATCTGACATACACATACATGCAAATTTACACACACTACAGGAGCTGTCTAGTGTAATATGACTCAGTCACGCTATATACTGTGGCTACTGCAGTGTTCAGATTAGCGCTGCCTCGGATGGATCATAGTCTTAACTGAAATGACTTAGATTTAGACATGGAATATTAAGATGGCCTTATATGGACATCAAACTCAGCTCGTGCCACTGAGCTAATGGATTCAACCAACGTTAAAGCCATCAGTGAGTCAGTTGAGCTTTATATATGCAGCCATTTGATCTTTGCTCATGCAGCGGTCATTGAGTCTTGGATGGTCTTTTTAGTAATAAACGTGCATCACTATTCTTTCCTCCTTTATTCATGGTATATATATTTGTTTAAAAGGGTTACACACAGACCATTTTATAGACCATGTAATGTTCTCAGATGGGGCCCAATTAGTTGTAGTATATGCTATATCTGACCATTAAGCTGTATCCAGTGGCCTATATAGTGGCTATATCATGGCAGACATAATATTAGTACAGTGAGCATCAAGTTATTCACACACACATGCACACAGACACGTCTCTCACACACACACATACACACACACACACACATGCAAAAGGATGCCATGCTTTTCTTTCCAAAATTTGCAGTGTTATTATTTTTTTATGTAACCTTTGCCTAACAAGCCAGTCCCATTCAAGTACAAATTCTTATTAGAGACGACAGCCTGGGAAGGAAAACAAGTGGGCATGAAAGAAAGGATTTGGCTGAGAGGGTTGAGAAACAGAGAGTGAGAGAGAAAGAGAGATGGATGGGAAAGAGAACGAGAGAGAGAGGGAAAGAGGAGTGGAATCGTGACCACAACACCAGTGAAATGTCACCAATGTGCCTGGCTGTGGCAGCGGAGTTGCAGGGCACTGCTGTGACTCAAGAGGAGGCAATGTGGCGTGTTGGAGGCAAAATCAAATCATTTTTAAAGGACTTCATTGAAAACAATTTACATCATATCTGTTTCCATGTCACTTTTTTTAAGATTGTGGTTTGATTCTTACAATCGTACTTCAAAAGAGGAGTAAATATTGTTTGTATGAGTATTTCAGGAATTATTAGTGTTATTCTATGAAAGGAGTCTCAATTAAAACAGGAAGAGAGTTGTGAAATACATTCACTTCAAAATAGCCCAAGGGCAATTGAACATATTCAAATACAGCTTGGTTTGTGTGACCAACAGTAGAAACCAAAGCTATCAGTTTACTAACATTTACGAAGACGGAAGTGGAATTATTTTGGTTAAAAATGACTTTGACTATCCAAAAAATTGCCAAATGTCAGTTAGGCAAGGCAAGTTTATTTGTAAAGCACATTTCATACACAATTCATAGAGCTTTACATAAAATAGATAGGAAGTAGACAGGAGAGTGTTAGCCATAGCATGGCTGGAGGGAAGCACAGCCAGCTAGCCTTCACTGGTCTCCCAGTTAGCTCCAGCTAGTTACATGTGGATCCAAGCCAAGCACTAAACCCTGGTTTGTTATTCAGGTTGAATTGGAAAGAAGGGGAAGAGGCAATGGGTCTGAAGCGGAGCATGTAGAGGAAGGACTAGGAACATCAAGGTGAAACAGTCCACAAAGGGAAACACAGCCAGGCATTGATAGAAATGTTAATTTCAGGCTGATGACTTTATTTTATTTTAAAGTCTTTACCAGCCAATACCAATGACATGTCAATATTTCGTGCATCCCTATTATTTCCAGGTGATTACATACTAATTAAACTTCTGAATTTACAACATATGAAGTGCATCATTTTCAACATGATTTAGGTCCATTTGGCAGCATAATGGCAAATACAGTAGTTACTAGAGACCAGAAATGGTCCACAGCTGTACTTGTTGGCCAGTTTTCTCTCTGACTTCATGTCACTCAGACCTAAAACATTCATAAAATCTTTAAAAAGTTGCATGATGTGACAACTTTATTTTGGAAACAGCAAACTGAATTTGATGTTATTTTAACCAACCAATGGTTCCTCAGGGTTGCAGACATGTTCAAAATTTCATCAACTACCACATACTGACTTTCTTCAAAATGTAGATTAACAGAATCATTTTATACAGAACAAAAAGTTCATTTACAAAAACTTGCAGTCTCCTGACGCAAGACTATAGGACATTGAACATGTATTGATTCTGTACAACTATACAAGTTGTTACAGAGTCACAAGTTTCTTGAGAGCAGTTTCTTTCAGTGTGTTGATTACCAACGCAGACTGGAGGGCGTGTGCAATCAGCTAAACAGACATTCTCTAAAGGGTATCAGAATACTTAGAACTGGATAAAAGGATTGTACTCTGTTTAACTCCTGCCTGCTTCTACTTCAATGAAAAGAAACTTCAGTTCCCTTTTCTTAATGCTTTCCTACGAGTTGCTGAGAGTCTTCTGGTTACCTGTTACCATTTATTGACTTAAGAATGATGTCAGAACTGATGCCAAAAGATATGTACCTTCTTTACTCCTCTTTCTATGTTCTACCTTATAATGTGTCCCTTCTTTTTAACCACTGTTTAATGTCACAATAGGGAAATAAGCACAAGAGAGGGACCTATTTTTATACCAAAGAGATCATATAAACCCCACAGGCTCACCTTTTTGGATGAGGTGAGAGGCTCAGACCTTCGGAAGAAGCTCCAGAGAAGAGTCAGCTGAGGATATTTGGACATCAGATTAGGGTACCTCCCTGTTCCAAGCATGTCCAACAAGGTGGTGACCCTGAGGTAGACCTAGAAGACCAAATAAGACAACAGAATATGTTGTTTGACGATACACAACGGAATGGAAGGACACTTTAGCATTTAGTATCTGTTATTTATGTTTTAAATAAGCAGCAATAGATAACATCGACTGGGACTATAGTCATATCATTTTGAATACCACTGGCCAGCACAGATGCTCCTTTCAAAATAACTATTACTTGCTCAGTTACCCAAACATAATCGACAGGAAAAAGGGATCCACATTGTGAAGTGACCGGTATGAACACAATCTGGCAACATACAGTTCAATATGTAAATTAGGGGAATGGTTCAGGTAAGTGTGCTCTGATGAGACAAAAAAAAACACAAATTAATTGCAGTGTCTTATGTACAAATGCACAACTGATTATTTGGTTGCAACTGCTCAACTTTGACATGCATGAAGCTGTGTGTGTCTGTCGTGCAGTATATGTGTGTGTGTGTGTGTGGAGTTTGCTGTCTGGCTTTGTGCTTGGCATTGATATGACATTCCCTCTGCATGCTATATCTATTTTGGTGTGTGTTTGTGTGTGTGTGTGTGTGTGTGTGTGTGTGTGTGTGTGTGTGAGATGCGTCAGGGACAAAGAGTTCACACTGCAGCAGTGCTGTCTGTCTCCATCCCCTCTCCATCTCTTCTCCCTCTTTCTGCATCCATCTCTCTCTCTCTCTTTCTCCATCTCCCTAGTTTCTACTTTTTTCCCTTCGAGTCTTTTTTCCTTCTCCTCAAACGGTCTCTGTATTTCTGTCTGTCTAAATGTACAGAGCGTGTCTCTCTTTCTCCCTCTCTTTCTTTCCCACATACACACACTTTGGGGCTGATATTATGTCTGTACATTTTGTGCCGTGTGAGCCAGCCCGCCTGTGTGAAGCCGCCTGTCGCTACGTGTTTGAAATGAGTGTTTCACCACTACAGTTTGATAAAATACACACTTAAAAGTCATTTCATCTTTCTCTGCACAACTGAAGCATTTTAAGACGTATTCATCTCAGATTTGAAATGGTAATCAGTCAATATTCAGCCAACATTTGCCCAAAAATTTTTGCTTTGAAGCTAGCTCGTATGCAGGTATGTTGGTGCGTCTTTGATCCTCGTGAGCTCTTTGACATTTTATGATTCGTGTGCATATGTGCGTCCACCTCTTTTATTCCTGCTGTTCTCACTCCATCTCCTCATTTGACCTCTGTCTCTCTTCCCTTCAGTCGCTCCCCCACTGTCTCTCTCTCTCTCTCTTATTCTCTCTTTCTTCTATATAGCTTGGCAGTATATGTCAGATCCTCCCACATTTTGTGTAGTTTACCCTCGGTCTGTCTCGGTGTATGCGTGTGTGTGTGTGTGTGTGAGCGAGTGAGACCGTTTGATGCATCCCTTCTTTGAAGCAGCCTCCGAAAGAGATGCTTGATGTGTGTGATGCTTTTTGTTACTGATGTCTGAATGTGATGTATAGTGTAGGACTCTGTGAGTGTGTGTGTATGTGTGTGTGTGTCTGCCAGTGTGTGTGGGTGAGTGACTGTGAGTATCCTCTCTAACCTCATACGGATATAGAAATCATCCAAAGTAGGGTTTTTTATGTCTGGGATGTGTGTATCTGGCTTCTTTTCTTCTTGTACATACACTTGATTTCTTGCACTTGTATCAAGGTGTGTAAGCAGTGTCTCAGGTATGTGTGTGTGTGTGTGTGTGTGTGTGTGTGTGTGTGTGTGTGTGTGTGTGTGTGTGTGTGTGTGTGTGTGTGTGTGTGTGTGTTTGTGTGTGTGTGTACTGGTCATGCTTGTGGTTTAGTGTAGCATGTGTATGAATAGTGCCAGTGTGTATTTGTGTGTATTTGTGTGTTTTTGATTGTGTGTGTGTGTGTGTGTGTGTGTATGTGTGTGTGTGTGTGTGTGTGGCAGAGGAAGGAAGCAGACAGTGCAAACGTGACTAGAGTACTGCGCCATCCCTCCCTTTTCCCCCGTCTCTCCTCTCTCTCTCCTTTTGCATCTTTCCTTCTATTCCTCTATTCTTTTCCTTTCTCCTTTTTACTCTGCCTTTCATTCTTTCTCTTTTCCTCTTCCTTCCTGCTCTTTCCTCTTTTCTTTTTCCTTTTTGCCCCAAAACCTTTCTCCTCCTTCTCATCTTTTCCTCCCCTGCTCATCTTCCCTCCTTCACTCCTTTCCTCTCCACGCCACTCTCTACCTCCTCTTTTGTCTTTCCCCCTGTCTCTCCGTCTGAGGCGACCCACTCAGACGTCGATGAATAATTCAGACTGTGTTGCACTGCAGGTTTTCCCCCTCTCCGCCCCCGCGCCTACCCTCTCTGCTTCTCTTCCCTTGCCTTTTCCTCCCCTGCATCATCCCTCCTTCCTCCCTTCTCTGACTCAGAATCATACCGAAGTCTCAGAAATTTCACCCCTTTTTGTGCTCATTTTGCTCGACTCAGTGTTTGATTCCTCTTTTGGATAATTGGTTGAACTATTGCACATATTGGAGTGTGTCAGTGTGTAAAAAAAGAAAGGGAGAGATCCCCTTTAGTGTTTAGTATTCTGCAGATCTTTCTGAAGGGGGGGGGGGGGGTTCTGGGTGTGTGGTGTCTCCTCTCTCTCTCTCTGTCTCTCTGTCTCTCTCTCTCTCTCACACACACACACACACATACACACACACTCAGAGGAGTTGCCATGCGCACACTCAACAGCAGGGCTCTCCCACTACCCCTCCCAACCTCTCCACACAAACACACGCACCTCCATCAACATCATCCACTCTCACAACCTCTCGCTCTTTCTCTCTCTTCTTCTCCAGCTATCTATTTCCCTTTCTTTTTTTCTGATTTGCAACGACAGCTCAGGAGGCAAGAGGAGGAGGAGGAGGAGGAGGAGGAGGAGGAGGACTGTGAAAGGATGGCAGCGGGTATCGGAAGGAGTGAGTCACGGTGTGGACGGTCAGTCGGGAGCAACGTGATGACCGCTCGGCAACCAGGAGCTTTCCAAGAATCTGCCTGTGACATTTCACTGATAATCCACAACAACACCCACACACTCATCTCATCTTCTCTTATAGGAAAAATGACGCTGCCTGTGAGCATCTGACGTGTGTCGGTGATGTTGTTTCCAGAAAGATACCTTGACATTATCGGTTACTGACGCTCTCAGGGGATTTAGCCTATCAATATTGTAATCCAATTACAAATACTGTCCCTTATGAAATATTTACTTACTACAGATGATTTATTTGATGACGCTGTAATAATCCAAATGTGGGGAGTCCACTATATCATCACCTAAAGTAGATTTAATAGGTGAAAATAATAAATGACCTTCACTTTAACTTGAAATCACTGAGGCTGTCTACAATATATCATGGAAAGAGTGGGTGGCCTTAATGTTTTAAACATATTGTGTGTATGTCTGATGAGTTATAGTCATCAAGTGTGTGTGTATATCAATGGGCGGCCAGAAATGGGCATGGGAGTTGAGATGGAGGGATGTAAATTTGGATACAGGCTCCAGGCAGTCATCCTCCTGACAGACAAGCAGTTACAAGAGTCTTATTTGGTGTAAAGACACACATAAGTGGTAATCATAAGGTAAGGAATTACACTAAAAACATAGCAAAGCATAACTCCAAACAGTTCTAAAAAGGTGGGTTTACTTTGCTGCAGAGGAGACCGACCAAAATAGAGTGATGTTGACAAAAGGAGGAAAAACAACCAAAGAGAAAGATGGAAAGAATGAGAGGTAAGACCAAAACAAGACGGCACAGGAGGAGAGGGGTGAAGAGGGAAAAACGGGGGGATATTTACATGACGCTACCCTCCTGAAGTGGCAGTTGCCATGACTACGGCGCCCTGGCGTCTGAGCATTCCCGCTTTGGAGGCAAAGGAGGGGCTGGACGGTGGGGGAGTGTGCCCTGTGAGCCAATGGCAGTGCTCCGCGGCCTCTGACACATTTCCCACATGCAGAGACCCGGCGTTAATGAGATTACACAACGGTCTCCCAAAAAATACAGAACATCTCTTAAAAAACAAGGCCAGCTCCTCCAGCTGCAGGCGGATGAGACACTGAAGGAAAAAAGAACACACTGACACAAACAGAGGCAACTACAAAAAGACAGAATGACAGAAACTGTACGTGTGACCAATACACATACACAACAGAAATACACACAAGCTTCCAAAAAAGCTTTTCACTTGTATTACATAATTACCGGATGGAACAAACCTGGAGATATTGGGTACACAGAGTGCTGGAATGTTCTGTGTCTCACCCGGACACATGACATGGCCAGGAAATAGAAAAAAAACACCACCTATCGTACAGCGGGAAAAAAATAAGGATGACAGTGCATGTTTAGAGGCAAATCACACTCTCTGTCTCTCTATTACAGGAACTGATAAAAAGCTATACAGGAAATGCTTCACATCAAAGTAGAAAATGTGCAGTTCAGATCTATGTTCATTTGCCAATCAGTTTCAGTTGTGACAGGCAACATGCATGATTTTAAGTCAATCTTTTGTCTTTATCTGACAGCTCTGTTGTAACCCTCCACAAGGAGACACAACAACAGCAGATTTGTTTGGCTTCTGTCTCCTCTCAGTCCAAACTTGAGCACATGTGACTTAACCTGAAATGTGTCTGAAGCAAACAGAAGAGCAGCTACAAAACAGATGTGACATATCTTTTTCATTCTTGTGTGCATATTTTCAACTTTCTTTTTTTTTTAACTTTATTATTCTGTTCATATTTGCATCAGATTTGGATTGGGTCCTATAAAAGACATGGACAGTCAACCAGAAAATGAGACACAAGCAGCAATGTGGAACCGATGGTGAAGGCCTGCAGCATATAAGAACAGGCTCTGTTGTGTGTGTTGTCTGTCAGCTGTGTGTGTGTGTGTGTGTGTGTTTGATCCTGTTGCAGCCGTGTGCTTGTTTCTGTTAAAATGTTCATGAGGACAAGAGCTGAGTCTCATCTTCTTATGAGCTGCCACTGTCACCTGATATAATGCTGGTGTTGGTTTGTGAATGGACTGCATGTGCTGCAGGGATGTGAAACAAAGTCCTAATGTCAAATGTACTCTGAATGATTGGAGCTAAATTAGTTTGAATGCTGGTCATTATGTATTGAGCTGCCACAAATAATACATAATATATATTAAGTTCAAATGGGTAACTTCATGTCCTCAGCAGTACTTTTAGCTTTTTTTTTAAAAACTAGGTAAAAGGTCTCAGCAGATGAGACATATCTAGCCTGTGGCAAGTTGACAAACCTGACAATGTCTTTTATGCAAATCTTTTGAACACAATAGCAAACAGTGACTCAAAAGGTATGTTTGTGCACACGAATATTCAAATCCTGTGTAGGTATGTGTATGTATAACAGCTTGTTAAACAGTTGACCTGTACCTGTCACTGTCATACAAATGGAGAACAATGATAGGAATGTAGATGTACGCACTTTACTTTCAGTTGATTGACTGCTGTAAGAATTTCCTCTTTCTAACAAAAAGTTGAGTAGATCACACAGTATGCAAATGAGACATTAATTAACAAGCCTAGTCACTACAGAGATGACTGAAGACGGCAGGTTTTATTGCTATCACTATTTTCTATGAGCTGTGCCAGGCGCCATGTTTGTGAATAAAATGCAAATGTCGCATTTGTTTTTAGTCCCTAATTGATGAGTGGTTGTGTGTGGCACTCTTGGACAAGAACACCATAATACAACTAGCATAAAAACATTAAGGGCATTCAAATCTACCTTGTTTTCATCTGAACTGTGAAACCTCCTCCAGACCACAGTCCACACCAAACAGCCAAACCTTGGTTTAGTGAAAATAGGTGGTCTCAGGTCTGGATCAAACTGAACCATGGTTTTGATATGTTTCTAGTGTGAAAATATCTTTTAGATGGTTCGGACTTTTGGGCCGATTACAGGAAGTTCCGACAGGCTAGACAGTAGCACATGAGGAGACCAAGTTTTTAACTGAAATATGATCCAATGACTTTATAACAAGTGAATTGAAAGAACCTCATAAAAATTACAACACTTTCCAGGTATTTTTAGAGAGGATGAGAGAGAGAGAGAGGATGCCCACTTGAAGATGAAGTAATGCCATAATAAGATTATTATAATAGCAACAAAATGAATCAGTTCATCAATTTCTCTCCATTTAGCAGTAGAAGGCTACCTGCTGAACTGGCACAACTGTCAAAAATACAAGTCAAGTATAGGTGGATGGAGCCCATGCAGGTGATGATGACAGGATGCAGGTATGTAAAGTTCTCTCTTGATCAAAAACCATGAACCTTGGTTAGGAATACAAATATTACACCATATGACTGTTCTGTAGCTGAGAGAAACATGCAACTTTAAAGGAGAATTGTGAGCAAAGTGTGAATTTCTGCTTTTTCCATTACAAACTAGTGAATTAAAAAACTCCAGAATAGTATGGTTGAGATGCACAGTGGACCATCAACCATACAAAAAGTGCTGCATCAGAATAAATAAAGCTTTATACTTTGCTGTATCTGAGGGATAAGATTTCTGAATGTAAAATTACATTCACCAAAACTCTGACAACTTCCACTGAGGAGAATCAGCTCTTTCTTGGAAACTTGCCTTTTATCTCTGTGGAAATCAGCCACAATGGCAGAGGTTAAAGAAGCTGCTTTGTGCTGAGGGATGAGAGGGAATAATGCTTTCACTCTACGCAGCTAAAGTCAAGGTGCCCTTGACCGAGGCATTTGCCCCTAGCTGATCCAGAGCAGTTGCTCTGTGGCCAGTGTTCACAGACAAGTGTGTGGATATGTGTCTGTGAATGGGGTGGAAAATAGATGATGTTTAAAAGAAAGCATAAAGATCAAGTTGCTGTCAGTACATCAAGGATAAAAGCAAAAAGAACAACAAAACAACAGCATTTTCTTATCAACATACATTATTTAAGTTAATTTAAGTTAATATGAGTTAAATCTAGTGAACTCATGAATATGAGTTCACTAGATTTAGTTTGTATTTTGAAAGTGTTGCAGACAAAAACCACCAAGAAATGATTCTTCTTGTTTTATAGAAAATAAAATTTAAAAATCAGGGATAAACATAAATTAACTAGCTTGGGCATCAGAGTCTTTCTAAGAAGTGAAAATTATATTAAAATGGGTAAAATAACTATAGAGCAGATACTTTTCAAATTTTGCAACTTTTTAATGATCTGTTTTTCAGATATTTTAAATATTCAGAATAAAGCCAGATAAAGCCTGTCTTGATGATAATTGTTATAATTTAATATATTTTAATTCTTCTTCTTAGAACTTTCCCACCAATAAGTAGCACTCACATGTACCCTTATTAGTTGAGTATGCTGAAATTGGTGTGGGGGAAACAGGTTGTGACGTATCTGCTTCAGAAAAGATCTGACAGCACACTAGTCTTTGTGTTGACGGGCTGAACTTCATAAGAATTGGATATTTCATGCGTTTGTCTAAACGTGTGAATTTCGGATGAATGAACATGAAATATGTCTGAAAGGTGGAGCTTCAAAGATGCTTTTCTCTGTGTAAAGATTATGAGTAGGAAGCTTTCTGTCATCAACAGCCTCAGCGTAGCAAAGTTGTGGCATGACAGCAAACTGTGAGACTGAAATAAACATTTCAGCTGTCATTTAAAAAGACTGTTTGCTTCTATTTTATCCTTATGTATATTCCCTGAAAAGACACCTTCTCTGATCTCTTTCCTATTTATAGTTTATAAGCCACAGTCTCTCTTTAATGTGTGAGACATTGCTTTTTCTAGAGAGAAAACACACATGCACACACACTGAAATCTTGACCTCTGACCCTCTAGAGTCATCTTAGAGGGACACAAAAACTGACACATGCACACACGCATCCTACATCCATCCTTCCTGATGGAGCGCTGCAATATGGCGAGAAAAGTAATCCTCATTGTCTGTCCACCAGTTAGCCAGCGAAAGGCTAATCCATTAAACACTGGAGTTCATCCAACGGTTGACAGATTAACCCACTGCATCGTGGGACAGTCACAGTCACACGCACACACACACACACACCCATGCATACTCTCTCTCCCCCTCTCTCTCCTACCATGTCAGGGAAGTCCATGTTTTCAGCACTGAAGTAGCTCAGCATTTCACAGAGAATCCAGTGTGGTGAATGTGTAATACCATTTTATAACATGTAAGTGCTAACTGATGACAAATGATTATGCATGCATGTGTAAGTCACTCCTGCTCTCTGATAGTGAGGCTCCAGTGTGCACTTTCCTGTTTTGGCCACCAGAGGCTCTCTAGAGTCTCTGCAGCAGCCCCGAGGAGGGGCGCGGCTCTGCACCGATTCAGGTCAATGAGTTCCTTGTGGTGAGGAGAACAGTCAGGCACCGTGCCAGAGATGCGCACATGCAGCACACACACACACACACACACACACACACACACACACACACACACACACACACACACACACGAAAGCAGTGTGCCACCACATTCAATAGTGGTATTATTAGTCCCTGTAACATTTTCAGCGCCCTATGCTTGTCCCTGATATAGCATGTACAGCTTAGCAGTGGGATGGGATGAGACATAGACATTCACACACACACCACTAACCTGTGTGTAGGATATACAGTACAGTATCTCCACTGTGACCTACTGTATGTATCAATGATTGACTTGTTGAGTGTTGAAGATGCCAAATGTAACTGAACCTGCTCTACATCACAAGACCCTCAACTCACAGGATTAGAAAACTTGCTTGCATGTGCATGCATGTACATGCTGTGGGTACCAGTGCATGTTGGGGGGTAATTTTGATTCGAAAAGGCTAGCAAGCAGGGTGTAGCATTGTGCGGCGGTGGGGATTGAGTTACATAAAGTGCAGGGCGGAGATCCGGGAGCTGTGAGCTGAGCCAAGCTGGCTAGTGCTTCTACAGTACTGCTGCGACTGCAACACACACACACACATACACACACCGAGTGGGGGAAACGAGGTCGGCTTGGCACTCTGTCAAATTTCTCTCTCCTGCTCACTCTCGCCAAGCGCTGCGTAGGATACTACACTACACACACAGAGGGGCTCTGCTCTACTGCACCATTTTAGAAGGCTGGGGGCGTACAGTGCACACACACACATACTTAAACTCACACACACAGCATTTTTTTTCCAAAATGAATATATTTTCCGAGTGTAGGGGGACATATTAATCATGCTAAGTGGTTTCACCTCATCAGGGTGCACCATGAAAAAATGTGTCCTTGGTATTTTGTAAGCCTATTTTTATGCAGAGTGGAACATTTTGGAGTTTTTCCCCCTGACATCTATTATCTTTAATAACCTGATTTACACTATGTATACATGTATTTTCCCATAGGTCACATTTCAATCTACTGCCAGTTTGTAAGCAGCTGTAATATCCGATAAAAGAATGAGCTCCAAAGGGATCAAAAACCAACTTCTTTCATCGTTTGTGCAGAAGTCTGTGATTCCCCAAACACCTCATTTGCTGTTCTGATGTGGTTTTCATTTTTCATGGTAACGACTCCATCATGACACGCTTAAGAAAAAAGAAACTGTAGCAGTGGAGGGAAAAAAAGCATTGTTTGTTCAGATAAACACAGAAGCTACTGTGACGCCTCTGATACTAACCTACAGTAGGCTTGTTGTATTTTTTCATCAATAAATGCTCCCTGCTTGTTCAGTTACATTCATACCACAAAACTTGATGTGAGTGACATTTATGTGTACTGTATATGTGTCTCTGCGCTTCACAGCTGCACTCCTCCACTCCCACTCCCACTCCCATGTTCACCTTGAAAGCAATCTCTAAACCCTTTTCCTCCCTTCCTTTTCCACCCCTCTCTGCCGCCTCCCTGCACAAGGAAAAATAGAAAAATTCAGTTTGGCCGATATAATCCCTTCTGAGTCCTCCGTGGTATTTTAAAAAGACATTGGCCCTTACACAAGTTAAGCTGCTTAATATTAATATTGCAGTCATTCCTTGCTATTTCCTGTGTTTGCAATGGACGCGTGTGTGCGCGTGTAGGGGCTATATATAGGCTAACTGGGCTAATAAATAGGGATTAGGTAACTCTGTAGTGCTGATTGAAAAATGCTGTACGTCATAAGAAACAACAAGCTGACAGATTGTTATGTGTGGATTACAGGGGAGCAGTCACCTGACATGAGCAGTGGGAAAGAAATGTGGGAAATGGGATGGAAAGAGAAAAACAGGGGTCATTTAGGGAGAAAGAGAGAGACAGAGAGGTTGAGAGTGAGGTCATCAGGTGAAAATGAAGAAATGTAAGTGCAGAAGGAAAGAAGAAAGGGAGAAGAAAAAAAGAGAGAAGAAAGCATAAATATGAGTGCTGAGAAAACAATGAAGGGATCCAGAGGAGAGCAGAAAAACGAGGGCGTAAGACAACGATAGACAGCGGGGAGAACAGGCAGGCCTATTGTGGAGAGGACAGAGAGATAATGTTACTGTTTGTGAACTGTACACCAAGCAGGCATTTTGTGATGAGCTTGCTAAAAGAGGCTGCTAAAAATTTGTCATTTTCAGAACACCCATGCAGCCTCTAGCTCAACTTACAGAGTTTGATTGTACAGCACGCCGTCGTTTTAGCAATGCCCTGGTTGCACTGCTGCCTTTGATCGTAGACGCAGACCGCAGAGAGGAGGAGACATGTGGAAGCTCGTCCGTTGTCCCTTGACGACCTTTTCAACGCTGACATTTTATTGTTTCCCTTCTGGCTGGGTTCAGTATATACATGTGTGTGTGTGTGTGTGTGTGTGTGTGTGTGTGTTTGCTGAGTGGTACACTTGAGTCCTGCTCCCTGACATGCTAATAGCAGGTTTTCATCTTCCACAGATGTGTGTATGACTGTGTTTTCTTGACCTCATACATACTTTGTTTTGGAAAAAAATTGATTGAAGCTGCCGATAGTCAATATTCAGGTTTATATTTAAAATGGACAATTTTCACAGTCATAAATTACATGGATTTAATGCTTCCCGCAGACTTTTATTCTTGGCAGCAAGAAGTAACAGTGCCTCTACAACAACATTTAGAGCCTTATAAGTGGCACTAAACTGCGCTGGAACACTTACAAACCAAAGTATTTAAAGGTGGGTTAGCATCTGTGTTTATGTTATATTAATGCTGTTAAATAAATTAAAAATGGAATTTGACTGAATTTTAAACATACAAATCTGTAACAATCATTAAAATACAGTCACAAATCTGTAATCACTAAACATACTTATAATTCCTATAATTGGGTCAGTTTGTAGGATTTAAAACTATTTAGTTGGTATGTTTTTCTCACTTTAATAAGTTACGATGTCAGCAAATCAAGACCCAGTGTCCTCCAGTGTGCTATGAATGTGTGTAATTAGCATTTAAATTGATTTAATACCCTTCAAGCTCACTACATTTCTTACATAAAACGCTTTATTCTCATCCTGAACTGTGGTTTGAATGATTAACTGGTCAAAGTTGAACAAATAGATGACATGTGCACAGCAAATGCCGTTTTGTCTCAGGTTTACAGACCAGTTTTACAGAGCTGCCTCCTTCATATCACCAGTAGATAAGGGATTCATCAATCCAACCGTAATGCACACACACAAACACACACTCCCATGCCACATCTGTAGATCTGAACCAGGAGGGAAAGAAATGTCAAAAACGAGAGGATTCAGTGCAGAGGTTTGCCGCAAAACTGCAAAGCGGCTGCTGCGTTTTCTCCTGAGTTATGGAGGCTCCCTGTAATTTACCTTCTGTCGGAGCACGTGGGGCTGCTTGCCCGGCATTCCTCTGCCTGCCCACCGCAACACATGAAAGCTTCGGCCACAGCTGTTCTAGATGGAGGGAAATGAGTCCCAGATGGCAAAGTGTTTTGTGTGTATGTGTGCGTCTGTGTTCCTCGCCACATAAGAGAGTGCTTTTACTGTACAAGTGGCCTGAGTCACATCCCTGGGGTAATGCGGGGAAGACTGTTGCAGGATGGCGGGGAGGGGGTGTGTGTGGGTGTAGCCTACTGTATGTGAACGCATGTCCGCAGAGCAGCTGGACATGTAGGTATTCATGCCTGTACATGCAAAAGATTTCAGACTATTCCTTTTTGTGAATAATCACACAGGACCAAAAGGCAGGAGTAGAGAGAATTTTACAACCTTGCAATTGACGAATTGCCAGCTCTGCGCTGCGTATGTGCTGCGTCATGCAGGCTCAATACAGCTCAAAGCCTATTGATCACTCAGCTGCAATCAGTGTCCATCCTGCTGTTAAATTATGCATGCAGATATCCTTTGGAAAGATGGAGTAATGCTGACATTTGTAGAGTGACAGTCAATCTACTATACTGTTTGTGTGTATTCTATGTCAGTGTTTCTCAAAGTGGACCCCAGGGGTGCTTTAAGGGACTCCAGGGGGTCCCTAGTAAAAAAGAGGAATCATTTATTTTCACTATAATTCCATCCAAAAAAACACAATGACAGAATTGTATGACTATTTTGGTCAGTTTTCATACACTTTCTATAATAAAACGTCTAAAAGCAAAAACTCTTATCAGATGGGCAACCATGTGACCAAATCTTTTCAAATAGGACTCTGTGTTGTGTCAGTTTAGGGGTCCTTGATGTGAACACATTTGAGAATCACTGCTCTAAGTTGCTGAAACAGATTCATCCTTATCTGTTTGTTATCCATCCATGCATGCAACTACTCATTTGTTAAGTCAATACAATCACAGCACCATCTTATGATAGAAAATCTTTCAAAATCGAAAGTGTTTTCAAGCTGAATGAGCCACGTCATCTGAGTGCTAAAAATAAATCACAATGAACTGCAATCCATTTGGAGCTATTTGTAAACTGCTCTTTTGCAAGAATAAGCTGCAAGCGGCGTCACACTGAAAAGTAGCCAGTCATGATGAATACAGGCCTTTGAAAGCTGAATGCAGTGCTAAGGGTCAACAATGTTTTCTCATCTTCGCCAGACCGTTTTCACACATGGGTGAATTTAGCAGTGCATGTGCTGTGTGTGCGCGCATGGCAAGCACACGCATGTGTGAACACTTGTGTGTCACATTTGTGTGTGCTGGTCCACGTGTTACATGTTTGTCTGCAGACTATAAAGACAACCGTTCTTGAATGGTGTTGCTTTTGTTGTATTTGATGGATGTCCTTATGTGTGTAAGCATAACGTGCTTGAAAACTGTCCTTTTATAATAAGATGTGTACACCTGTATAATACTGTCTGTTTCTATGAGTTTGGGCTGTCCCAGAAAAAAGATGACAACTGACAGAGAAACATTTTGTTGCCACCAGTGGATGATTATAGATGTGGCAATCAGCTTTGTCAAAATTCTGGCAGTGTGTCTCTCACAATGTAACTGCTGCCACAGCCCACATTTACAAACCAACCAGTCACAAAACAATATGAGAAGATGCAGAAGACATTTAGTTCAAACTCATTTTGAGATATATATGAGAGTCCTCACACAGCTACTGTCTTTGATGACAGACTGTCCAAAAGTGTACACACATATCCCTTACTGTACCATCACATAGAGCACTCAGAAATGGTAGAAACACTTTTGCCTTCATACGTGATGTCAAACCAGATTGTGATGTCATACTGTACATCTTGCTTCGTTTCATGCATCCTAAACACTTAACCAACTTAAATGCACTTTTCAAAAAACAATAGGGTCCTTAGTCCCTAATAAACATGAAAGAACAGGCATTTTCTGACATCTAGCCAGGCACCATGTGTCACAGAGGAACCTCTTATGTCTTTAATCTCCTCCAGGCCAACAGTGGTGGTACAGTAGCTGCCTTCAATATCTCTGTAATACATCTGTGTCAATGAATCATATGTGTGAGTTTTACCACTATCTTCCCTTGACTTTCATTCTGTGTCAGAATTCATTACAATCTACAATATAAGGAGCTGCTTTTACTGAAAGAGGCCCATAGAGCACTGAACAGCAGGACTACCAATGTGTTATGGAGGTCAAAGGTTACACGTGTGCTGGTATGAAATCTTACAGTTAACAGTGAGGGGGAGAGACGGTGTGGGGAAATAACAGAGATTACAACACATTATTCGTGGCTCTGAGGAGTCTGGTGGTCTTAAGCAAGAAGGTGAAAGTTCATCTTTTGAAACCAGACGTATGGGTATTGTTAAGGTGATGACAGAAAATATCTTTGGCTATTGACCCTCCAGCATGGTCACACATCAATGATGCTGGTGAAGGGTGAAAGGTTGACACGTATCCTAAACAGCATATTATCTATTCTTTATATTTTAAACATTTCTTTGACTTTTTGTTTTCTGTCTCAGAGCCAGGATCATATTTTAATAAATATATTTTAAATGCTGTTTAAGTGTTTAAAAAAACGTGTTTTATTGGTTTTGCAGTCACAAAGAAATGCTAAATGAATAGGAAAGCTCTTAAATCTCTTTTATTTAGCATATATAGTCCACTTGAACTCCTGACTCCTTTTATGTAAAAGGTGAATTTTCAAGAAAAGCTATAAATCTCAAAATATTACAATGTATGTCTGTGAAACTGTGATGATGAATACTAACACTAGTATGTAAATTCAGCTTCCATTTATATTTTTAATTGAGTGGATTGAACTTTAATTGACCTCAGGGGTGCAACTCACCTATAATACTAGAAAAAAAGATTCTGTCCAGGTGGTGTTACGGTACATGAAGCAGAAAACATAAGGAAGACTGATGACCACATTTGAACATAAAAATCAACCAGATCCTTTAAAAATGTCTCGCTCTTCAACCCAGAAGTACCATGTCCAAACTGTCCTCCCCTTTTCTCCTCTGAGACCTGTCAGCAAGAAAGACGCTGCTTGTTCAGCCCCACAGTAGCGAGACAGTCAGGCGCCACGTTAGCGGCTTCTGCGTCTAGACAAGGCCAACAAGACTCCTTTTTTCCCCTGTCAGTAAAACATAGCGTGAAGAGTAAAGCACAACTTTATATTACGCTCACACACGGTGATGTCACCCCGCTGCTGCCAAGAAAACAGTGGACCTTATTTGCATTTTGTGTTAGGCTGACAGCATCTTTTAAAATCTGTTCCAATAACATCTGACAAAGGTCCCGGTTGGTTTTTCTCATGTCCCCCCCCTTCTTCTTCCGTTCCTCCTTTTTCTTCTTTCTCAATTACTCTTAACTTTTATCTGCACTTGTTACCCCACAGCACACACACACACACACACTCCCCTACACACACACACACACACACACACACACACACACACAGTACACAGCTTAGAGAAAGAGGCCTCTGTGTTCTGCAGACAAAAGGTCCTCTTTCTGCAGAATGGGAGCTGAGCTTCCGGTTGAAGCTCACTGTGTCAGAGGGGAGAGGAAGGGCAGACGACGGGCCAAGAATACGATATGTAGGGAAGTGTGTGTGTTTGTGTGTGTAGGTGTGTGTGTGTGTGTGTATCTCTTCATTTTTCTGTTTTGATCCTGCATGCTACGTGTGTGAGCTTGAATATGGGTGCCTTAATTTGAATCTATTAATGCAATTGTGTCTCTCCATCTCATTTACTGGAGCTTTCCCTCTCTGTGTGTGTGTTTGTGTGTGTGTGTGTGTGTGTTGCCACGGTGGTCCGTCGGCTGGGTGAGTGCACCGAGTTTGTGTCAGCCTAGTGTGAACCGGTTAGCCGCCCCCCTGCAGACACACTAAGACTGATTGGTCGCCAGGGAGCGATGGGAGCGAGCTCAGTTCTCACCATTTAATGCAGAGATGCAAACACCAGGGGCTCTCTCCCTCTCTTTCTCTTTGTCTTCCTCACCCGTTCATCCTCTTTTACTTCCTGCCTGCATTATCCTCCCTCCTCTGTCTCTCTCCTCATTTGTCATCATCAAACGTTCTAATTCTCTCCTTAATCTCTTCTTTTTTCTTTCCCTCTTCATAATATCTGGCCTCACTTCCTTCTCATCTTCCATCCAATGTCTTTTTCTTCCAACTGTTTATTCCTCTCTTCCGCCCCCATTTTTACACATAACATTCATGTGACTTCTTCACGTTTCTTTCAGTCAGTTAGTCTTAATGACATTCGAGGGGTGTTATTGAACGTTTAGCACTCATTTCTTGACATTTGCAGATCTCAATTACAGCATCATCAGTGAAGGGGGTGCAAACACATTGGCTCCTGTGATCTGACTGCTGAAAATGTTCCACAAAAGCATGATAGTAGCACCAGACACACACTGTAATGGTCACATTTTACTTAGTCGAACACTGAAGCTTCACTTACTTTAAAGCAGGAAGGTTTGACAAAGTTTCTTGATACAAGAGCCACTTTTGCCAATACATTTTAAGTTTTATTTCTAGTTATAAGATTAAAAGTTTTATGTATCACTTACAGACAGGAGCGTACCTATGTTCCCCGGGTCCTATGTTCCCCCGAACGCGGCTAACTCGGTTGCTAGCTCAGCGGCTAACTCCGCTGTTAGCTCGGCGGCTAACTCATCTGCTAACTCGGCGGCTAACTCAGCTAACTGGCTAACTGTAGATGAGATCATCCCTATGTTCCCCGGTCACATACAAAGCGGGCAACATAGGACCCGGGGAACATAGGGATGACCTAACCCTAACCCTAACCCCTTACAGACATTGTAATGCATTATTGATGTGTGGAGTTCCTCAAGGTTCAATTCAAAGCCCTGTGTTGTTTTCCTTTAAGGGCTCAGTATTTGTCAGGTTTGTTTCTGCTTTTATCACTGTTTTGCTGATGACACACTGTTTTATGTGTTTGTACAAGATTTCTCTTTTCTCTTTATACTTTTAATTGCTAGCTGAAATTAGTACCTTGATGATTTAAAGCATTCTTCAGTTATTTAAGTTCAAGTCTTTTCCTGTGATCAGACTTTATTTTAATTATTCACCAAATGTTTTATGTAGTTATAGTAACTTACCAAACTCTATGGCTGTAAAGAAATCAACTTACTCCCTACCTGTTACTAACATATTGTACAGTAACCAGGCAAACTCAAAGCAACCATTCGCAAACTTTAGGTTGGTAGTGTATATTGTTCTATGTTGCCAAGTTAGCTTCTCAAATGCTGTAGAGAAAGTTAATGTCATTTTCAAAATTTTGGTTGTGAGGCAGAGTATTTACCCTCTGCATATTCTATTAATGGTTAATTGTAAGGTTAGGGCTGCCTTTTCAGGCAGCCCTTTTCTTTTAATAAGACAGGTGTAATATACCTAATCCTAAAAGACCACATAACACTGAAACAATTCAGACTCAGAAATTGTTTCGTGAAAAGATACCACCTACCTATTTTGGCTGTACTGGTCCAAGTAATACCACCTTGTAATACTACTATGTCACATTCATAGCCTGCTCATTAGCAGGCTATGAATGTGATGGTGGAGGGGCTGGGTTCTCCATTCAAATAATATCCCAAACTTTTCAGACACAACACACAAATGTATACGTGAATGTAGGTTTTCTTTGCATACATGCCCTGTGTATATATAGTACACATGTAGAGACATGGTTATAAACACTACAAATGTAAATTCTTAATGTGCCCACATGTGTTCACACACACCTCCACCTTACTTACAGGAAGGGACAGTGACAACAGCGCTCTTTTCTACTTTTGCTCCTCCACTCTCCAACCATTGATCGGTGTCTGGGGTTCACTATAAATCTGTTGTGGCCGACAAGAAAGAAGATTGCAGGCGGCCACCCCTGCACAAACACAACCCAGTATGCCTTAATCAATGGGTCCAATGTCGCACTCATACACACAAACATGACAACAGTCATGAAAAAGGTTGTATGGGTTTCACAGTAGGACATGAAAGGATGAAAAATTGGGTGTCTGTGGGTAAAGCCTGTCTGTATTGCATTTAAGTGTGCATGTTGTACACTGTTTGTGTATCTGTCCACAATTGTTGGGTGTATTAATCTATGTGTGTATTTGTGTTTGGGCCTGTATACATGCAATTCTGTCAGAATGTGGGTACATGTGTGTCTTGCAATTGCACATGGATGTGTGCGTGTTTGTGGCTGAAGGCTGTTTGTGATGAGGCAGTCCCACCCTTATTGCTCACACCAGTTATTAGCACATGTTGCTGGTTGCTGAGGTGTTTTTGTTGGTTTATTGGTTCATACTCACCACACACACACACACACACACACACACACACACACACACACACACACACTGAAGCTCTACAGTCTGTACATACACACACATATGAGCACACACACAAACATATTGAAGGACTCAAAGGTTTTATTTGTCACATACAGTACAGGGTTGTACAGTTTTGCATTTATTTACAATTTACAATTACATTGTGGTAGCTCCAAGACAATATTAGACATATTAGAAAAGAAGAATTAGAACGGGGGAGGGGGCTTAGGGGATTATAAAGAAAAATGAAAGATTTAAAGAAAAAAATATGTATAAATAATTACTCAAATATAGATAAAAAATATATATGCCTCAGGTCAGCTGATCTGCTGCTCCTGGAGGTACCGAGGTCAAAGCGGAAGCTCAGAGGGGATAGAGCATTTTCTGTTGCTGCTCCTAAACTATGGAACGAGCTTCCTTTAAATATTCGACAAGCCTCCTCACTGTCCATTTTTAAAACTCGTCTTAAAGCCCATTTTTATTCCTTGGCTTTCAACCGTGCATGAGACTCAGAAACAATTATTTTTATTTCCTGTTAATTGTTTTATGTTCCTGTGTTGTTTTATCTATTTATGTACAGCACTTTGTTTCAGCTGTGGTTGTTTTAAAGTGCTATATATATAAAGTTGAAGTTGAAGATGTATATATACACACACATATATATATATATAAATACCTTATGTACACATAATGTGTATAATATAGTTAGCAGCAGGTCGCCTGGTCAAAGTATATTTCCTTATTTTTAGCTCTGAGAATTAAAACCTCTCGTCAGGCTGTCTGTCTGAGATTTAAGATTTCTGAAGCATCGGCCAGTCTTCAGCAGAAGTGTCACCTATAGAACATTGACACCTCCCTACAATTAGCCTCTTCTCTGGTGTTAGAATAAGCTACTGTAAACTAGTGTAATCCTGGTTCTTAGCTGTTTAAACACCTCCCGCACAGATCCTCCCATACAAACTGCTGTTAGCTTTGCATTTGTATTCTGGCACTAACCCACAGAAATGTAACAGCGTAGCCTACATGTAGATGGGCCAGGCCGAGAGACAATAGCGGAGTTGCGGATTATTTTATTAAAAGTGAAATACGGCACCATGCAAATACTGTAAATTGTTTGAGAAATGGAAATTAAATCCCATTCCTCTCGCTTTGACTGTGAAAACCATTTTTCCTCGGATGAGCTGATAACTGACTCATCCAGTTTAAAGGGTTTCAGAAAATAACCACCTTTCATGGATATTTTAAGTGAATATGTGCTCGATATGTATGCTATGTGTATATTTTCTATGCACATATTGCTCCACGCCTTTTATTTGCTCTCTGTGCCTTTGATGTCTCTTCAATGCTTCCCATGAATTACACATTTAAATTCCAACATTCTTTATGCAACATGGCTTGTGCAGCTTCACCGTTTACACAGCCATACTGCAACGTATATCCACAGGGATATGTCTTAGGAAACGTTTCCATGTGGGATGTCTCTAATGTGCATGGCTTGGAGAAGAAACCTGTGTATTCAGCGAGGAAGGAGAGAGGTGGTGCGTTAAGGCGAGGCTAATTTGTTTGTGATTGGCATTGATTAAAGTCAGTCCCGGGAGAGCTGTGAGCACACAGAGGGACTCGCTCATGATATAACTACAGTGTATGTGTTACAAAAGCTGTCTTGCTGTCTCTGGCTGTTGTTTTACCCCCAAGAAATGTATTTTAACCCTGTTCACGTTTTTCTAGCTTTCAAACACAATACAAGGTGTATTCAATAAACATTTCGGTGACATCACATCAGGTGTGTTTGTCCAGCTATGTGTAGCAATTTAAAAATGCATCAACAACAATAAAGCAGCCCCAGAAAAGCAGTGTATACAATTGAACTCTGCATTGTTTCAACTATAGGTTGGACTTTTACATTAAGGCAGAAGGTCAAAATCCAGAAAACCCTTTATGCATGCATGAAATTGCATGAAATTACACATTCATCCTGCATGTGCTTTGCTTGATGGAGTTTTCAAACAAACACTTCGACTGCCCTTTCCTACCCAGAATGTTTGAACTGAACTGAAAACAAAGTGGTCGGTTTAATGGCTAACACATTTCTGGGATAGTGAAAGAGATGGAAAAAAAAGGAGGTGTTGAACAAAGTGTCACGTGTCTATTTGCTACTAACATAATCCCACACTATACCCCCACAGTGTAACCCTAACCTCAAAACTCTCCACTAACAACCTTTCTAACAATATTTTCATAAGGTTAGCAGATCTTAATGGCAGCTTGAACAGATCTTCTGTTCAGCGGTCAGGAGAAACTCTACCTTTAAATGGAAAATTAACAGTGGAACAATTGAATGAATGAGTGGAATTGTATTTCTCATACCAAGTCAGTGATGCTGCTTTTTCATGGTGATGATTATAAAAATGCTGATAATAAAGAATGAGCTGATTCAGACCTAAATGTGCATAATTAATCATCTTACATCAAGCATGACACTGTGCATTGAGATGAAGTGACTAACAAATGTTTTCTTGAAAAAGTCATTTAAGGGGGAGCTGTATATCTTCCTGAATTTTCCTTTAAAACGTAAGTTCAGCAATTCTGTCTGAGGAAACTCAAAGGGGGAAACTGTGAACCTTCCCTTTAAATCAGAATACAAATTAATTCACACGTTTTTGAGGATTAAAAGGGATAAATGGAGTATTTAAATGTGAATGTCACTGGATGTTTCTTAGTTGTTTAAAAGCTGTGACCATCATATAGTATACACACATTTAGGAAGTATGACCTATCTGATTTTCTCTCTCTGTTCACCACTTTTTTTTTTTTTTTTTTTTTAAATCAGAGCCAAAAGCTATCTATACTTCTGCATGCACCTACAGTACAGTTTAATCTTTGTCTCTAATCTTTTTATTCTTAGTGAAAATCACCAGGAGTAGCTGAGCTCCTTTCCCTCTGAGACGTCTTCCAAGTTTCACAGTGCTGAGAGCGTTTGCGCTTACAACCTCAGGAGAATCTGTTGCAAAACCTTCCTGCTATTCTAAATCACTCCTTTTCTTTACTGTAATGAGTGCCTGTGCAGGTGGCAACAGCAAACGGAGGTGCTCTCCACACCAATTTGATTGCATTTGCATTAAACTAGTCACATGTGTGCAGTTTGGATGAAAACTGCAGATTTCATCACCCCTTTAAAAAACAAAAAAACATCTTTTTCAGGATGTCTGATTGCAGGCTATTGACACATTACTGTTGATTCCACATAGACTCACATGTTTGTGTTTACACTGTGCATTGCGCGGTGCTTGCATTGCTGTGTCTGTAAAACATGTTGAGGCAAGAATAGTAAATGCTGATGCAAACAGATCTTCCCATAGCCTAAGCTATGGAAACTCTTAGCGTGGATGAGCGAACGCTGATGCAACTTCCAATGTTGACTTACCCCCTCTTCTTCATTCACACAAAGACGCACACACCCCCCATCCATCCATACCTTCAAAGATCCTTGACGGAGCAAGTCAAGCGGAGGTCCTTTAATGTTATGGTCCCTATCGTTCTTGTTAATCTGTCCGACGTGACAGCCCCAATAATGCCTTTTCCCTGGAGCGCCTTGAGTGTGTGTGTGCGCGCGTTTAAAATATTGCAGTTAGAGAAGTGCAAAGGGGGGCCAAATAATGTACACAAGGCCCCGGAGACGAGTTGGGGCCCCGCTGGTGTATCCCACGCGCACCAACACACATCCATCCTGACAATGCATTCATTGCAGACATCACATTAACCCTGTTTCCCTCTGGACCTTCACCATTAGCAGGCCTACAGACCCTTCACTCCCCTTCCCTCCTCCCCCTTCTTTCCTTGATCTGTCTTTGCCACTTCGGGTTGCAAGGGGCCTTTTTGTCTCTTCTCTTGTTCATAAGCTGGGGACTTTGGGGGATCATGTACCAAGAACATGTCAGGGGGGGAAAAAGCTTCTCATTACACTGTGCGAGCTTTGTACATGAGCTGATAGGTCCCAGCTGGGTTACTAACATTTTAGTTTAACAAAGCAGCGCAGAGTGTCAGATGCAGCGGCAAAAAAAAATAAAAAATGAGCGGGAGGAGTTTAGGGAAGGTGGGGAAGGTGGGTAAGAGAGAAGAGAAAGAGCCAAAGACAAGGTAGTGCAGAGGTTAAAGATGGTAAGATGAAACAGTAATGACCCCCATGGGAAGTTCGGGTTATCTCAGCTGCTAATCAAATAGGATTCAGTGGGGAGAAATATATTACAAAAAAGCATTAAAAAACATTAAAAGGAATAAAAGCAATACGACTAGAGTGATAAATGTTGGTGACAGAAGAAAGCATGGGAACGAGGATAGATCACTTTCTGTGTCCTGCGTGAATGTGTTAGAAAAGGGGGGAAGTTTAAGAATAACAGATTAAAAAGAAAAACATAAGATTGAATGTGAATTATCATTTCCTTTCTGAGCGAGTAACCCCTGCCCCTTCCCCTTTGAGCTTCTCTCTCCAACGTTAGTTAGCACAGCACAAATGAAAGAAACCAGAGGAAAAAAAAAAATCACACAATTAATTAAACCAATTTGAAGCTACTAACAGGAGCCTCTAGCGTGGAGTATTACCGACCCTGTGCTAATTGTCACTACCGGTACATTAAATGGTTTTACTCAGTGCCATGTGACAGCACCGTGCTTCTTTGGAGATGCTAATAAACAGAATTCATTACAGAAACAATAGGAAAGCAGTAATTAGCCAGATCCACTACCCTAACAGAGTGGTGTAGTATGTTAATTTATCTCACTGATGAATTACAAACAGCGAGGGGCTGAGCCAAAAATGAGAGCAAGATGCCTTTATTGATTTCCACACTGCAGACATGCTAACAACATGTACTTATTGTAAGACAATTAAAATTGTTCTGTTTCTGTTTAAGCACCCTCAAATTTTGGTCATATTTTTTTTGTAGTCCTATTTAGATTTTCTTTTTTTCTTTTCTTTTTTTTGTAATTTCAGATTAATGATTGCTGATGTATGGTTGAGAGATGTTGATTATAATAAATTAATAGAGTGCAATCATAAAAATCAAAAATCAAAACCTGTGAAATAAAATATTTGTCACTACCTATTTTAAATTCTAATACGTTTCAGATTAATGGTTCAGAGTAATTAGTTTTGCCATTATGTGACCTCCATAATCTATTTTTCTATTATTTACAGTGAGCGCAACAGAGATAAAATGTTTTGTTTCTTGTCTGGGATCACTTTTCTTTTCTTTTTCTTCTTCCTCTGCTATTTTTTCAAATACTACATTGTGATAACATCTTCTTGATTTCACCAGGTTTTCCTTTCAGCTGCAATTTATCGGCATGTTTCATTGTTTCACTTCCCTGCTGCTATTCATGCATAAATTACCGCTTTACCTACAGGAATTTCTATGATTTATGTCTGGTAAAGGCTGAGCATTATCAATTTATAGCAAACTAAAGCAGATCTTTACTTCTATTGTTTGAAATCTGACAGATGCATTTTGTTTCTTGTTTTATTTTCACAGTTAAATTTTGGAACGAGCTTCTCATATTCCGCCAGTCTACTCTGGAAATGAATAAATAGACAAAAGTCAGGAAATAGGAATCAGTATTTACCTAATATACAGTTTCATTCAAAGCAAACAATCACATTACACCTTTACTGTATATGTCATCTCCATTCTTTGCTGCAGCATGACGTAGTATTTACATTTCAATAAAAATCCACAGCTCACATACAGTATGCACTCTGAGCAGTTTAGCCCTCATGGACACAATAAGCACACTATATAATTTCATATTAAACCAATAATCTGTGATCAGCGTAATCACAAGCACCGTTTCTAAATTGCACCATATCAGTGGATATTAGCATCTACATAACATTATGATCTGAGAGCCGTGCCCCAGGTCCTATAAAACTATTAGCAAGGTATCATGCTGATGTTGCCTGTACCCCTGGGGGTGACAACATCTGCTTGTGTGAGTGTTAGTGTGTGCAGAAGACAGAGAAAAAGAAGAAACAAAAGAAAGGATGAGATATAAAGAGTGTGACAATTGGAGAAATTTGCACATTGGACGCGCATAGAAGCTGATGTTGGCCGTGCTAGTGACAACATCTGTGTGTGTGAGTGTGTGACAGATACACACACATGTGGAGACATATAGGAAGCCACATGGTTCCAAGCCCATTAAGCTGCTCATTAGAGAGCCAGTCACAGATGGTGCTGCTCTTTACACCGCACTGGAAATGGCCTTAGAAAGCTTCCCATAGTCCCCTACAGCTATACTGTCCTTGCCCCACCCTCCCACACACACCCCCTCCCACACACACCCTCTCCACTCCTGAGGCCTATAGTGTAATATGTACAGTGCAGTAGGTATGCATGCTTGTGTGTGGGTGTGCATACATACTGTACAGGTGTCATGTGCAGATATTTAGTTATGTGACTTACTTGTTCTCATCATGTTAACAATATGCTTCAGACTTATTTTTTCTAAACATTGTATTTTGATGACAAGTATCTTTTTTTTAAATCAATAAAAATAAATTTATATCATTTTAATCATTTTCTGATGATACAGAAAAATGTGGCCAACCATTGTCCAACTGTTTCTTGTAGTTTGAGAAACAGTTGACCAAACAGAGCAACAGTATCTTCCAGCACAAAGCAACCAATTAATGAATGAAATTCATTCATTTGATGACAGAAGAGATACACAACGTCACCGGCTGACATCGAACACAAATGTGGTTATATGGAAGAAGGTTGACAAGATTCATGGAGCTTCATTGACTGGAACTTCTGGAAATCCTCCACCAACCACCAACACATGAACATTCCCAACTGTTTTTCTTTCCCCAAATCTTGCCTCATCCATCACTATCTCAAAACATCTCCTTATTTGGTAGCTGATGCTTGACTGTGGAAACGTGATGCTACCGTATCAGTGACAGACGGGGGAAAAGAAAAGAGCCATCGTGGTTTTTCCTTGGGGGCAGGACTCAGAGGGGAAAATGGGGCTAAACATCTTAACCTAAATAATTCCCCAGCCAAACAGCTGGCCCCAACACCGCTGGCACACTCTAGATTGGACATATGGTCTCATTTCTGTCACTGCCCGCTCCGTAAAGTTGATGTATCATCTTAGAGAGGGTAGAGTGTAGCTGAAGTGTAGATCTGTATTCTATTGTATGTGTGTGTGTTTGAGTGATGGGTGGAGGTAATTGTGTACAGTAGGTGTGGCGGGGTGTGTGAAGGCGACAGATGTTTCATGCCTGTGTTATAGATCTGTCGTTTTGTCGGCCTGTCTGTCACAAATGAAACATCTCTATTAAATGCAGTGATGAGACTATAGAGGGCTGATGTACAGTCGCCCGCTTTTATCAGAAATGAAATTCCTCATCTGTTCCAGTTCTCCGCTTCAGAGCCCAGCAGTCTTCATTCCCTCGTTTCATCGCCCCATATCTCCTTTTAACCCCCTCTGTCTTACCATTCCCACCCCCTCTCCCCCCACACTCCCTTTTCTCCCACTCTCTGATTGCCTTGTCTCTTTTTTTATCTCTGGTTTTGTCTACCATTACCCTTCTTTTCCTCCAGTCTTTCCGCATTTCCATCCCATTCCCCATACCTTTCTTTCCTGATCAATATACTGGATCTCTCACTCTCTTTTCCCGCCTGTCTTTCTCTCTTGACAGCTTCTTTCTTTCTCTCTCCTCCTCATGTGTCTCTGCCAGGGTGGGAGACAGGCCACAGGAGAGCATTATCAGCCTTCTGTGTCTCTCTGCCTGTCTGTCTCCAGGGCAAGCAGCTGTGATGGGGCCTAATGCACTATTGATCCCTGTCACCCCTCAGAATATACCTGCTGATGCACACACGGGTACGCTCACATGAACACACACACACACATACACCCTATAGAAGTCACACTGATGCAGTTGTGTGCACCCAATGAGCAGATATGAACATGTAAATATGATATTCCCACCTGCACCCACAGACAAAACATATTTAACAGATGTCATACAGAGGACAAAATGCACATAAGCACAGACTGGAGGCTTGCACACACACACACACACACACACACACACACACACACACACACACACACACACACACACACATCCTCTGACAGAAGAAGAATGGCTCATGCTCAGAATGTTTGACCTCCAGAAGTACACAGGCATGTCACTGTCACAGTAACAGTACAGCATTGCCCTTTACAATATGTGAGCATTACAGCGTGCATCCTCTGACACATACACTAAGTTACAGTATGTAATCTGTTGGACAAGAGGTCAAAAAAGCTTTTCACACAAAGTGATAAACGTCAGAGATGTGAAGGCCAGGATTACCTTCTTTTGTACCTTTTCATCTCTTTCATCATCCATTTTTCTGTCTTTCTTCTTCTTAGTCATTCAGTCTTTGTTTTCAGGCGCAGTGGGCAGGAGAGAATGCACATGAACAAAAGCGTCAATAGGCAGTTTTCAGTGAAGACATACAACAGTGTAGCCACTGCAACACACTGTGTACTTCAGATTGCGTTGGTGGTGGAGGTGTGGATTTTATTTACTGCACCAGTATGGCTTTTTTTTTTTTATGTTCGCATACTACCTACAAAATAAGTTACCTGCCCATTTTGATTGAGTTTATGGCTGATTTATTGCTTTTGTTTCCACTAAAGTGAGGGAGAGTCTGGGGAATTTAACAAACACTGCACAGATTCCCACAATGAAATCGATTAGAAATAAATCCTGAAGGATCCTGAGATACAAATGTATCACACATCAGTACATAATTAATGAGCTGAAACACAGTCACAAATAATCTCAGTAATTATAAAGTAAATTCTTTAACATATGGTGGCACCTCTTTGCTGAAAAATATGAATTGTTTAATTAAATAACCCTTAACATATTCCCCTCTTTTTTATGTTAGGGTTATGTTGGTTTGTGTAACATAACGTCATTTTGGAGAGATTCTTGGAAAGATGTCAACAGATAATGCTTGTAGGATTTTAAGGTTTTAATGATCAGATATAATCTAGAAGTCACCAAAAGGGTTGAATGGATATATTAATCATTTTATTGTTGAGAAGGTCGATAAAAAGCTTCAGTTACAAGCCAATATGTACAGGTCCCAGTACAACGTGATAAACCACATCTCGTCACCATCACCATCTCAGACAACATTGTTGACATCGAAGTGCCACTGAAGTTAAGGTTTTTGTCTCAGAATATGAGAAAAACAACTTTATCCAAAGAAGACACTTTTCTCGGTTGAGATGTGGCTTAATAAAGGGTAAAAAATACACCCCGTCGCCCAGCCTCTCATGATACCTTGTGTCGGAGTTGCATGTACCCCATGAACACCGTTTGACCATTTTTAAACTTCAAATCTCAGAAAAACCTCATAAAACCGAACGAAAACTGACTTTCTGCAATGTATTTCAATGGACGTGCAGGCCATATCGGAATGGCTATACGCACTGTGAATGGCTTATCATGTTTGAGGGCGGGACTTAGCCATTGGTCAATTGTGGGGCTAGGCTTCACAAACTGTGTTTCAAAATTTCTGTTTTCAGGATTAAGTGGGCGGGCCTGAAAATAAAATCACTTTTTCAGATTAGCATAAACCCGCCCCTGCTACTATAGCAGTATTGAGCGCACACTACTACTACTACAGTTTACAGGTAACCAGTTAGCTGAGTTAGCTGCCGAGTTAGCTGCTGAGCTAGCGGCAGAAAGCTCTCAGACAGCGTCCATGTTTCGGGTAGAGGTGGTGACTTTGATTGACAGGTGACACTTGGTAGGGGGCGGGGTTTCTGTGAACTCGGTGGGCACGGCCACATCATTTGGGAGCAGAGACAGATGTCGGTGGTATGTCAAACTCAGAACACATATTTATTCTTACTTTACACAGACTTTAAATGTATTGATATCAGCCTCAGTAAGTACATAACTTTCTACAGCTAGACTAAAATGTTATGGTTAATACAAAAAAGAGAATGAAATAATGAGAGTCAATTAAGTTTTACATTATTCGCATTAGGTTAGCCCTCTCTATACTGTTAATCCTTTCTTACACAACAAAAACTTAAAATTGAAATAAAGCCCTCAGATGGGCTGAGAAAAACACAATAATTCCTATTTAAGCCCATTATAGTATTCTCTAATGTGCCATGCTATCGTTTAACATAATATAGCTCATTATAGTTTCATGCTTACATTGAAGTGTAGCGAATTTGCATAAATGCTTTGTTCCGAGTATCTTTCCCTCTCTGTGAACCATCTCAGGGCTAAAAAACAATTTCTCTGAACCCATGAGAGAACAACATTCCAGGGAAAATACCTATTTATCCCATACAGTATGTTATAGTAATCCAGCTGTCTTACACAGTATGTGCTACAAAGATGCACAGCTCCCAGAAAACAGGAAATCTAATGAAATACGATGTGCATGTGAATGAGATTTTATTTTAGATTTACTCCCTGTAGTCCTCACAGTGTAGAAGGTGGGAGGAATAATCCATTGTCTCTCCATTGTATGTTAAACACAAGAGTGAACACTGTGGAGGAAATCTTTGACAGAGTCTGAATGCACCGATGACGCCGATGGATGGGGAGTAGGTAGTTTGTTCATTTCTCAACGTTCTCCCACGCTGGCTGAGTGTGAGGCGGCGCCTGAGGTCTTAAGAGATACTGAGGTGTGAATCTAAACTGATTGATAATCTAGCAAAAAGAAAGAGATGCAATGTATGCAAAAACATGCACACAGTCCCATTGCATTCCTCTGTTTGCTCTCTGTGATTTAGGGCCACAAGTAACAGTTATCGCCATCATTTAATGCAACGATTATTTTTCTGTGTGACAAGATAATCTCAGCTCAAGGTCCATTTATAGCTTGGCACTCATAGCTTTTTCCACCATATATCACAGTGTTCAGAGTGGTAAGGTGGTCATCTGATAACAAATAGTTGTATATGGCGTCGAGATTGTAACTCCTCTGGTTACGATTTGGATTTTTTACCATATTTATATAGTGAACTAAATATCAGAAAATACTAAAGAACATACATCAAAATTTCTCCAAGGTGATTTTTCAGATCACTTCTTTTGTCCTCCAATAATCCAAAACCCAAAGATTGAATTTAGAATGATATTAAAACCTACCAATTCAACATACACTGGAACAAGCAAATATTTGATAGCATTTCTCTGTTTTCTTGGGCTATGTCTAAAATCTGCATTATCATGTGACTTGGGTGATATAGAGTTGCGAAGGAGAGGCAGCTGGTTCCGCAAATGTTTTTCTCCATCCTATATTCCCATTTCCCATTTTTCTTTGAACGATATCTATGCCCAACATTATTTACCATAGAGACACGGGACTCTCCAGGATACTGTAATGATCCTATAAGTTTATGTATGACCACTGGTTTCAATGATTTCAACACTGTTTCTGTAGTCAAGTGTCCCAGTAAGCCATGACAAGAGGCAGCATGCACAATACCAGGACCCTAAAAATCTTTTTTCAAGTCTGTCTGAAAACAACATTCAAGTGCCTGAACATTGAAACATGTTTTTCTTGCTCCTCCTGTTCATACTGACCATTAGAAGATCCCTTCATAATGCATTAACATATTAAGGGATGGGGGTCAAATTCCACACCACTGCTTCTGTGCAAAAATGTATTATGAGTAACTGCAATTGCTGAAACCTCACATAAGCTTCAAATCAACTTTTTAATGCATTTTAGCACAAAATGACTTCGTGGACACTCACCACTTACATTGAAAGCTCATTTGCAGGGCCAGCATGAACAAGAGGAATGATCACAGCTAGGAAAACCTCTTTCACTGCTCCTGACTGTTGATGTACGATAGACTTGGAAAAATTGTGAACCTGTCCTTTCAGGTTAAGTTTGAATTAGCCTTCTCATTTGGATGCTCTATAAATCCAACTCATGCACTTCAGTGGAGTATAATTTGGCTAGTGCGCCTGAAGTTAATATATACATTTATATGCATAATGTCTGTCTGGTAACATGATCATTGTGCACAGGGAATGTTAGTCTTTTGCTCTGTTTGTTTGTCTCTGTCTCTTACTCTGTGTCTCAGTTTCTCTGACCGCGCTGATGGATGACTTTTAGTCATTGTCCATAGAGATTAATATACAGTCTGGGCATCCCTCAGCCCCAGTGAATTAATGGCCGCTGGGAGTGCAGAGATAGAGCCTTGGGATCAATACATCAGACCAATAGATGATGCTGAGAAAGAAACACTCCCCCTGTGTTTGTGCACAGAAGTGTGTAAATGTTTGTACAGTACGTGCACCTCCCTGTTTTTGTGTCTTCAGGTATGTCTGTGGATCTGTGCATTTATGTGTATGCTTTACTATGTGTGTGCATGGGCATGGGACCTACAGATACATACCTTAACATAACCCCCCCCCCCCCCCCACCACCACCACCACCACCACCACAAAAAAGAAAAAAAAGTAATTTAAAACAAATTTCCTGTTAGATTAAGGGTGCTATGAAAACCAAGAATGCATTAAGGACAGTATATAATTGGGTGGATCCGGACAGTAAATGATTATTAGAAGAATGGCTATTTTATATTTATGGTGCGAGAGGATAGGGAGAAATGCTATGCTGCTGTCAGAGCTGCTGACTGAGATTACTCTGAGCAGCATGCATGGAAATAAATTAAATGTATATCATATATTTGTGTATATTCATCACTTTCCCACTGATGGTCTTAATAACTTGCTGCTGCACTGTGCTGCTCTGTCTTGTTTGTCTGTGCACTGTCAGGGTCTTCATTTTGCGCCATGATGTTATCAGTTGTGAATTTGATTATTACTGTGTGGCCATGGCCATGTGGTGTGAGAGTGTGTAAAGGTGTGAATTGCATGTGGTCCAAAATTGTGACTTTTTTCTCTATTACTTTCTTACTATTACAGTCAGTTGCTGAAAATAGAAAAATGACCATTGATATAGGCTGCTTTAATATAATCACCTGATTGCTAACCCTTATGATGATAAGTTTATTCTCAAAAAGATTAAATGAAACCATAACTTTGCTCCCCCAAATTGAATAATGGGGATGCATTTGCTCCACTTGCTCCACTGCTCAGGCGCCTGTGTCAGTGTGTCCCTGAGTGCATATCTGTGTTTTTGTGTGTGAATTACTAGTCCAGACTCTGTTGACACAGACAAATCAAAGGCCTCGACTTCTCCTAATGCCCACTTTCCCTCGTCAGCGTCTTCTCGGCAGCGACAGCAAATCATTACCTCTCTGTTTTTCTGCTTTCTCTCCTTCTATTCTGTCTATCTAAAGTGCTGCTGTGGCAGTATGTGGGATTAATTAGTAAACAGAAAGTACTAAGTGGAAAATCTTTGCAGGGACAGAAACTGTTTGGTTACAATGATTGATGGAGTAGTGAAAACATGTGAGAAGGTACTATGCTCTGTGTTGCTCATTAATGAAGTTCAGTGAAGATACCACATCTGGATGGTGGAGATATTTACATCAGATTTACTTGGATGAATCCCCTGAAGAACAAGTCTTTTTACTCTGATATAAATAGAGCCAAAGATAACAAGACTAGCTCAAAATGTAATATGGCTGGACTGTGTATGGAATGTGAACAACTGTGGCCAATTTGTGACAGGGAATGTCAGTGGTAGTGTATTGAAGCGGTGTATCACAAACATTTGATTAAAATAAAGTTACAAATGCAAGAAAAATACTTTGCACTCATATCATGGGTTGTTTGATTTGAAAGATAACTTGTTTTAATTTTAAAGGTTGAATATGTAGAATATTTATTAAAAGCTATATATTTTTTTTAAATAATACAGCCACGGGGCGTTTTGAGAGGTACAGAATGAAAGTATTGCTTTTCCATAAAAAAAAAATTTAGTCTGAATTAATATTTTTAAAATTTTTTGACGGGTTCGACAATGACGTTCTGACACGTTCTGTGTACACTGTACCAGCCAATTAACGGCCGGAATTGCGGGTTGCCAGGGTTGTCTGTTGTTCCGGTGCAGCTACTGTAGGCAGGCACTGGGTGAAATGGAGTTGTAAACAAACACGGCCGTGTTGGACTCACTAAAACCAGCGTTTGTTGCTCTCAAGTACAACTTTTCATCACAAAACTTCGAAGGTAAGACAGAATATCTGTTAGTCACTGTAAATAAGTGGTTGTTTACCTTTGTATGCTGCTGGTTCACTGAGTTTTTAGCGCAATAATAGTGGTACTGTTGAACTCGCTAGGGTCTTCGCATTCATATGAGATGCTATTTGTTTGTGTACCATGAAGTATCAAAACGGTAGCAATGGAAATGTGGAGAGTGGGTTGACTCTCTGACGCTAGTCGGATTTTGATATTTGATCATTAACCTCTTAACGCACGCTGTTCCGTTCACGGGACGGGACGGATGTTAGGAGGTAGCCACACGGACTTCTGAATGTTTTAAACACAAACCCTTAAACATATATACTCATGCCGTACATTGTTGGAAAGCTTAGATTGTTCTGCTTCATTCAAGACCACTCACGATTTATATGGTTGCTCACAGCCGTAATAGTATTAGCGGTTAGCTCGGCTAGCCACTCAGCTAAGTGAGAAAAGCTATAATGCCTACATACCTTCAAAGTCTTCCCTTTATCCACAACGATCATCTTATGACTCAGGACTTTCTGTACAGCTCGCCAAGTATCCATCCTTGTGAAATATGAAATCCGTTTTCATAAAACCGGAATATTTTCCTCAATATGTCCATGTATTTAGTCCAACACGTAATGTAATAACACAAATAACAAACCATATACGGTCCGTTTACGTCATTTCCTGACCTGCGCGTCCATCTCAGACTACACGTGACTAGATGTTTACGACTGTGAGCCTCTTCTGCTTCTGACGACACCACACACAAGCCAATCGGTGTTTAGGATTAGGCAGTACATGCAGAGACATTGCTGCTACTCCCACTGGCGTTACAATGTAATGTACCTCGGTGGTTTCAAGTCAGTTACAGCGAGGGTATGTTCGCTTCCTGTTTTCAAAATAAAAGCACCAACTCTATCGTTATGGTTTTCTTAATAATAAAAGGCAACGGGTGTTTTATTTTGTGAAAATGACCGGAAGTGCGTTACTCGCTACGGCTAACTTGAGTGGCTCCGAATTCGCAGGAACAAAACTTTAAGCAGATGTTATTTGGACAAATTAGCGTCACATTGTGGATCTAAAGGGCTACTTTCTCGCCTAAAAAGGTTAGACATGTGGATAAAGTGGTATATTTACAGAGTTAGAGCTAAAATAAAATCCGGCACCGGAACTGGCAACCCGACTGCTGGAATTACTTTTTGGTTGTTGCGACTACGATCTCGAGACATTAGATGGCGTTGTTCTGCTCATTCTACATATTCTACCTTTAATTATAACTATTCTAATTATCTGTTTACTCCCCCTGCTTTTTCATCAGTTTCTACCTGCAGATGTCTGTAAACATATGGTGTCATCCATTAAGGTGGCCAGATGTTCTGGTTTGTCTTGGATTGTCCCGGGGTTTCAAGCTGAGTGTCCCAAGTCCTGATAATTAATACTAAAATTTCCTGATTTGCCAAAAACAATGCACCACATGTCCAAAATTCATACTGATGTGTCTGTACGCTTCAGTCAATCAATACATTTCACAAAGTAACAGCAATGCCACCACTCCTGCTTATGTACCTGGCACTAAATATCATGCAAGTATAACAGCACTTTGTGTAAATGTCCTGAAGCTGAATAAAACTGTAACCAACATTTACGTAATTGACATACGACATTGACTATATGCCTGAATGACCAAAAGCTAGATGGAGTGAGCAATGCTATGTATTTCATGCTATATGGAGAAAGGCTTCAATCATTATTAAACATTTAATTTATTTGATGATAAATACTATGGAGATTATTTTTTCATGATTTATTTGCATTGACAAAAGTTCAATGTTTAACACATCAGGAGCTAAATTAAAGTGTAATCTGGATACACATCCACATTGTATTGATACAGTGTATATTACACACACAGGATCAAGAGGGAGTGCCTGTATTTTCCCATGCCCCTCCTTGAGAGCTGCTTGTTCCGATGCTTGAAGAGGGGATATCCTTATGCACACATACATCGACACACACAAGTATTTAAAGCGAAGGTGCAAGTGTGTTTACATTTCCACTTCCTGAGTGTTTGTGCTCTGCTGCTCACTTGCTCTCTGTTGCTTCCCGGTGATGGTGAAGCGATGGAAAGGGCTACTGAGCGCGTGCAGTAGATGTTTACCTTCTTCCTGTGTTTACTACCTGGTTCCTGTAGGACAGACAAACAGAGGTGAGCTAGGATACTTAGACGCACATACACAATAACATGTATAACGTTTCTGCTACAGACAAAATCAAGTTCAAATGCTGTGTGAGGGCCTGAGTATTCAGCTGCACACACACACATTCAACCACGTAAGTGTGGAGGTGTGTGTAATTATGCTATACCCACATACATGCAAACACGCCTATTGTATGTTCAGTGAGAACAGATTGGTATCAGGCTGGTATCAGGTGGACATTTTTTTGATAAATGAATGTGGGGACGGGTTACAAAGAGATATTTGTTATTTTAATCTTACATGGATTTGAGGTTCAAAGTGCATCTGTGTTCTTGGCAACAATTGACAAACACAATCTTACCACAAGATCTACTCAATAGGTATTCAAGCGCTTCCAATCGAATCACAAGATGTTCCGTTAGTACATGAAGCGTCCCAGTCGTCGGCCATTGTCCATTTTCCCCTGGGGCACTTAAAGACTTCTCCTCCATGTGGGTTGAAATTGTGACTGAACGATGACTTTTGACCTGCATACAGGCGGATCCATAAAGCCCCAGGATACATGCAAACATTTTGCTCAAGTTGAAACATTTTCACACATTTGCATCTTTCCATTGACCTGTTGCTTTTAATATTCACTTTGCATTCTGTCTCAACACATAGTTAGATATGGCTGCACTGATTGACATGTGGTTCCTGGGGAAATGCAAGGCTATAATACAACAGTAATGAACATTAATACTGTTTCAGAAATGTTGCTGAAATGAAAGATTCTTCCAATCCGTCCTGTATTTTGTGGTTTTTTTTGTCACTTATCTCTACAGCAGCATATTTTAGTGCTGGACTGATGGCGAGATATTCTGAAGTAGCAGCTTTGTAGCTCTCAAGATTGAAAAAAAAAAGAATAGCATTGAGGTGGTAAATCTGAAGGTTTGCTGCAGATTTAAGTTCTTTTGTGTTGACATGTTGGAGGATCTCACCTGATCCTTTAGGTGCAGCAATGTCTCTACTTCTGGAGGAGGCTGAAGAGAGCTCACTTACCACTTAATAGCATTACAGTATGGTTGTGTTTTTCCTCTATGTTTCCTCTATGTTATACAAAAATATATTGGCAATGCAATTTAATGCATCATAACTTTGTTGACATAAAGATATATACTGTACATGAAATATAAATATTATGCAAGAATTAGTCTAAAGAGCAAGAACAAAAACATACTGTAGAAAATCCATCTTCTTTGTCTCTAGGTGACATTGTGGTGTGTGTGTGTGTGTGTGTGTGTGTATGTGTGTGTGCGCGTGTGTGTGTGTAGCAAGGACATTTTTATGTGCCCACATTTAAATCTTTGATTGTTTTTATGCTACTCTACTTGTAGGTGTTATTTATTTGCATGGTGCTTGTATGACTGTCTGCTCCTGTTTGTGTACTGTGTGTGTGTGTGTGTGTGTGTGAGACCAGCCACACACACACCTACATGTCGGTTGGGGTGATTGTGTGTGTATCCATGTTGACTCTGTGTTTTTGTTTGCCTGTGTGTGTTACTGACCTGTGGGTGATTGAAACCAGACCATGGTGACACCGCATTGATGTCCCAGTCAGGAGCTCCTGCCCCTCCTGTGTCACCCACTGCTGACATTAGGGTGACCCTCACCTCACCTCCTATCTGCACCCATCCACCCACACCATGTTCTTCGCCCCTGCATCTCCTCTTTTGCCCCCTATTGATCATCTTCTCTTTTCCTCCACACTGTTTTCTTCACCATCTTAGAAAACTGTTTGCTTTGTTCATCCTCTACTTTCGTGACTACATCGCCTCCTCTTTTTCTCCCTCCCTCCACTGAAAATGACTGCAGGACATTTCTCTGATAAACTTTAACCTCCCTCTCTTTCATCTCCATCCGTCACCAAATACAGAAGAAAGTAAATGACAAACAGAACTGGATTGACAGCGAGCCAGGTGAACCTCGCAGACAGACCCAAATATTTTTCACTGTAAATGTTTATTCAGGCACTGGCCGGCTCCCATGTAGTGACCTCATCAGGCTGGGGCGTACACACACACACACACACACACACACACACATACACACATAACACACACATCAACACGCCTTTTACAGTAATCAGTTCAATGAGAAATACTGTTTGTGTTTCAAAAGTAGGATGACAGGGATTTTCACAGCATCTGTTCTGTGTTAATATGATCATGTAATCCCATTATATATGTTAGGTTACATGACTACGCGCTTGAGTAACCACACAACAGGTTTTTGCAACAACACACAGGTCCAGAGCAGTCGTTGGTCATTGTTATGAAGACACAGGCTGCAGTGAACTCAGTGAACCAGAAAAACAATTGGCTCAGACTTCCTGCTGGCTTCCTCTGTAGTAGGGTAGGCCCCTAACACCACCACTTTCTCCCTCGCTCTCACTCACACACACACACACACACACACAAACAGAATGCAGGGTGACAAGCTCTGAGTGTCTTCCCGCCATCCTGTTTTTGTGCCAGAGTTTATTTTGGTCATGTGCCGGATCCGTGTTGTACAGGAAGGGGTAGCCTCTCTGCTTGTGTGTGTGTGTGTGTGTGTGTGTGTGTGTGTGTGTGTGTGTGTGTGTGTGTGTTGAGGGGAAATTCCGAAGAAAATGTGTCTGTCATAAAAAAACAAGCCCATATTTTGGACGGGTGTTGCACAGGGCTCAATGTAAACACAAACACGTGTCAACAACTTACTTTCCACCACCACACCCCCCCCCACCTCTAGTTACATTCTTATGAAAGATGGCAAATAATGAAGATCACTGGAACAACTAAAAGATTCCAGTAAATATAATTTCCAGCATTTGTGGCTACTATTAGTTACTCTATCAAAGTATTTCAATGTATGCTTACTTCCCTTCGCTTTTTTGTGTAATGATACACATTGAAATAACATATTCACAATTAATTCAAAATGTGCTCTGCATAGTGAATGCCCCCCCCACTGAGTAACAACAGCCTGAAATCAGCGTGACTGTAAGCTCTCAATCTTACAACAATCTCTATACAAGATTCTGAAAAAAACAACAACTTTATTTTCATTCAATGACAATAGTATTTATTCTATTTAAAACATTCAATATCCAAATTTTTCAAATTCTGTCTTAATACGACATCTTTACAAAAACAGCAGCATGGTTAACAGATTATGGTTATGGCAAATGAAAAGTTGTTAGCATGACCCATTGTGGTTCTACGGGTCATACTGACATTCAGGGAAATGAGGACTCACACAAAATGACATCTGTGCAAATAAATAAGACCCACAATGGGCACGTTTATGGGAAATATGCAAGGTTTAAATAAACTGGAATGATCCTTTTAAGGTTAGGAAGCTGGAACATTTGGTAAGAGTTAAGGAAGGATTGTGGTTGTGGTTACAAAAAGGTGGACATTAATTGCAGGTCTATGATAGGATACAGTACAATGACACTCAATGTTGACACTAAAATTAAACAGTTGAGTGTGGACACTGAAGTCACACTGAAGAAACACTGTCAAACTGTTTCAGGATGTCTCTTCAATAAAAGTATACTGCAGTTCAAATGGAAACTGTTCATAGTAAGATTTGTGGGTAACTGGGACACAAATTCTGGAAAAAGATAATTTCTTAAAATATCATATTGCATCTTGGACTATCTGTAATGCTGTGAGCACCACAAAGAAAATTATATTTACCGTCATTGCACTGGGGTGAAGACAGAAATCTCAAAGATGGATATCTCAAAACCCAGGCGAACAAAACTATCTGCATGGCTAGATACTGTACCACTAGAGCCAAGTGGAAAAATACTATCTGTTTTTCTGTAATTTGGGTCAACTTTCAACCTTTATTGTGTCTCTCAATCTTCTTGAACTGGGGACGCCACACATTTGAAATCAACTCATCATCCACGTTGGAAATATCTCCAGTCAGGATCCAGATAACATGACTCAAAACTGAGATCCAGCCACGTGGCAACCATGCTACTCCTTTTATGAATAACACTGCTACTATTGACACAGCTTCTACAAGAACACACATTATTACAACTACTAAAGCAGTACTACTAGCATGATCACTTTTAGCTAAGTTATTTGACTGCATCAACAGACATTAATAAAATCATACTGGTTCCTTTGCCAGAGGGCTGTTGCTGTGTTTGCATAAAGTGAATTAAAAATGACTAATACACACACAAAACCCCTTCTGTCTTTTAACATGACTCAGCATTCAGTCAATGTTCAGAATGATTCATTCACAGTGTGTCGTGGTTTGTGTTTGTTTGATGCCCTTTCTATTGAGCCTCACTGACTCACCGCACTTAATTAGCAGTGAGAGTTTTGAGTAGAAGGGGGAAGATTTTAATGTAAGAAACACACCATCTTGTCAGCCTACTGTTTGTCACACACCGAGGCTGCAGAGCAGAACGTCCCATCCCTCTTCATTAAGACTAAGTACACTTGCCATAATGTTCCAAATTAAATTCTGGGTACACCTCTTAACCTAAGAGTGAAATCCAAACTGCCTCACAAATAGCACTGAGTGAACATGCTGTCCAGGCAAAGCTTGGTTCATAAGCTTCCAGAATTACAAGACACTTTGATATGAAGCAAAAATGCATGCAGTTAGTTAATGTAAAGTGGTTGATTTCTGAATACTGAAGTAGCATTTTTTCACTGAAGGCTGCCAGTGTGCAAATCTGCCAAATGTGGATTTATGGAGTAATAAATGCACCTTGAACAAATAGTTCATTGTTTTACAGAGTATGCTTATTTGTTTTGTTTGCAGAGAGTTAAATGAGATGATTGATACCATTCAATATGAATATAAAGCAAATGTCTTAGCTTAGCTTAGCATAAAGACTATAAGAGTGGGAAAACAACTAGCCTGGCTCTGTTCAGAATTTAAAATCCCACTAGCAGTTAAACAGAAAGGTTAAAAACAACGTGATGTGGTTTCACAAGAATTTATGTGCCTGGCAACCTCGTGGTGACACCGCTTGTCACTATACCCAAAGACATGTACAGCATGTAACTAGCTCTAAAACCACAACTGTATGTGTACAGATTGACCAAAAACAAGAAATAATATATTAATTAATGAGCTTCAGCTTTAGCTTTAGAGCTGTTATGGGTGTAATTGTGACCAGTCAGAGCCAAGCCAGTTTTTCCCCATTGCTTTGAGTCTTTATATAAAGCTAAGCTAATTGACTCCTGGCCTTACTTAATGTACAGATGTAAGAGCGATATCAATCTTCTCATCTAACTCAGGGCAAGAAGGTGAATATGCAGCTTTACATTTGAATTCAGACATACTTTCACCACTGTATTCAGATAGTGGAACCATACAGAATTAATCACCTTTTAATGAGCACTCTCAGGGAATATCTAGCATGAGCACTCATCACAAAGTCTCCACAGCTGCTGCAGAACGTAACCATTCAGGGGGAAACACTGGTGTGATGTACACTCAGGCTTAGCTGCTACATGGTTGGGCAGTCAGTGGTGTGCTGACCTCACACCATGCTCCATTTCCTGTTTTCCCCAGAGCCTGTATCAGCACGGGGCTAATAGTGCCCAGGATACTACAGTACTCATGCATGTATGTATGCATGCATTGAAAACACATAGATATTCATGTGCGTAAAGAAAATTCTGAATATTTAGTTCACTTCCACATGAATTAGAGCTGCTGTGGGGCATCCTCACTATAGTCCATCCTGCCCTACATAAAAGATTCATATTAGAAATAGCACAGATATTATCTACATGGATACATCTTCTCTTATCTGGTCTTCTCTGGTCTGGTCAGGCTCAGATTGGATCTATTTGGAAAAAAACTATGAATTTAAAGCAATAGCTTGACATTTGGGTAAATACATTTAGTTGATCTACCTGAGACTTAGATGAGGAGATTGATTCCACTCTTACATTTGTGTGTTAAAAATGAAACTACAATGAGGAGAAGGTTGACTTCACTCAGCATAAAGACTGGAAATACTAGCTTGACTCTTCCAGAGCTAAAACATCCACCTAACAGCATCTCTAATGTTTAACACATTATATCTTCTAATCCATATAAAAACCAAAGTGTAAAAATGACAACTTGTAGTTTTATAGAGTATAATCAGTCTAGCTGTTTCTCCTTGTCTTTAGCTAAGCTAAGCTAATCAGCTGCTGGCTCAAGCTCTCATTTACCTATCAAAAAGAAAATGCAGAGCTGTAGAAATAATCAAAAGTTCACATGACCATGTTTTTGAGCCAGCAACATCCATAACAGTTCAAGGACATGTGCTTTGTTTTTTTTAAGGATTTTTTTCCCATAAATGAGTATTTGTCAGTTTCCAATTCACACCAAGGGAGTGTCGTCCATCATCATCTGACAATGATATGGTCCATAAATAGATGAAGTGGAGTTCAGCTCTCCAGAGAGGATATGACATCAAAGAAGACTATAGTTAGCCATTGTAAGTCCTTGAAGGGAAGATACTGCCCGTGACAAAACACAATTTTACCTGGACAATAAAAACAATTTTTGCCAACAAGGGCAATGTCCTCCACATCTTCATCTGTGTGTGTGTGTGTGTGTGTGTGTGTGTGTGTGTGTGTGTGTGTGTGTGTGTGTGGATATAACTGCTTGGAAGTCAGTTTTCTCCATGTCATCCTACTATAAGAGGCTGATGTTAGTGAGCAGATTCCATCGGACTTTCTAGAGCTATCAGCATTGTTTTCATGAAAAGAGAGGGTCAAAAGGCCACTGGGGTCAGCTGAGAGTTCAATACCCAAACCCCACCCCCTCCGCCTACACATGTACACACACACTCACAGTGTGTTCCCTTTGTGTCCAATGTTCACCTTGTGGTGCATTTGACATCCTGTTTTTCCCCGTCTTGATGAGTTTCAACACCCTTGTTAACAAATACACAGATATACACAGCATATGAACACACACTCTCACACAGTGTTAAAACTGCAGGAACATGGTGTCAAGGAAGGGTACAGCACTAATGAGGTAAACATTTCCTGGTGCTGTCACATTCAAAACTTCCCAAGTTATGCAACATAAAAAAATTATAACAACAATACTGTAAACAAAAAAACACCACTGCATTCCAGGTTCAACCTTTCCCTTTTGAGTTGTCGCTGACGGATTGAATCAGGGATAAAGTTTGAATGGTTCTTCTTTTTTTCACAGTGCTTGCTGTCAGCACCATTCATATCTTCTTATTCAAGGAAAAAATGAATGGAATGTGGCTGAGGCGTCTTGAAATGGCCTTGACGTTTATGTTTAGCAACAGGATTTTGGATGAAATATTCAGCTGAAGTCAATGAAGTTATCAAACGCATTTTAACTTAGATTTCACATTCATCTTTTAACATTTAAGAGGTTTATGTAACAGCTGAGCCTTAAAGACTAAATGGAATTTAAATTCTCTTCATTACTGTATAAGGAATAACTGCAGGTATTTTGCATATTTTTCTAAAAGAGGATAACACCATTTTTTGACATATTTGGGGAAACTAAACCTGGAACATCAGATTAAGTGATTCCCATAATTGCAGAAAAGTAAGGGTTGAAATGGGCCCCAAACTGGTTCAACCCATACAATGTCTTTAGAACAATAATAATATTTCCTAGTAAGATGGCTAGAATCATTTGATGTCTGCCTGTTAAAAATTAATTGATATAACAAACAATATTTTCAGTGCCCACCCACATTAATATCTCAACAATGAAATCAGTTGGAACCAAAATGTCTCAGTCGTTGGCGAGGATAAGAATAAAGAAATGTCTCCTGTTTTGTAATGTACAAGTTAAAAAAGGCAGATCTAGAAGGGAAAAGGAATTTTAATATAGCTGCACTTTAAAGTAATCTACTACATTATAATATGAATTAACACAAATTGAGACATTTCAATTGGGACCAAAGTGGTAGACTGACTAAACAACCCAAAGACATCACCATCTATTGATCTAGGATAACAGCATCTCAATGATAGGCGGCAGGTGCAATTGGGTCACAGTATTCTGTGATAGTTTTTATTAATATAATTGTGCTATTATATAGAGTAAAGCTCTATGATGCAGCACAAGTATAATAACTGTGGTGAATGTTGGATATTTCAGCAGTGGCCATGTTTTCTTTGATGACAAAAAAGCAATATGGTGATCTACATTTGTGATTGACTGTCAGTTTATGCAGAAGACAGAAACATTAAAGAGTGTCTGTTAACACTGTAGGCTTTTCTGCAGGTTTTTCAGTACATATACTAAGCTCATAGGCCAGACAGGCAGAGACCTTCACTGCATTCATGTGTAAGTACTGCATAATGTATACAAACAGCATTTATACTATGTACGATGGCATCTTGGCACACTCACAGAAAAGAAATGGCACATACACACACACATAGATATTCAGTGAGCAATATCTCTTTGTATGCCTGTCACCATCATTTATCTATGAATCAATATGCCTCGTGAGAGGAACAGTAAACATAAACTGGAAACTGATTTCTACAAATAGTACACAATACCAGTGACGGTTGTCAGTGAGAATGTGTCATTTTCTTATTATAAAGGAACTTGCACATTCAGCTCAGCAACACAGAAGTTCTAACTCAATGAATGCAGTGTATCAAAAATAGCTACAAGTGTCCTTGTGTGAGACACTGACGCTGTACCTGTTCAAACTGTAGTCAGTGTAGCTCCGAGCATCACCAAAATACTTCTAAATGTTCTGGAGATGTAAACAAGAAAAAAAAACTAATAACATGAAAATAACCAACTTTGGGTTTTAGGTGGGGTTTGCCCTCGCCGTAAAGTAATATTCTAATGATTTGCCCAAAGCTGGCCTTACAGTCAGTATAACCCACAGTAATGCTTGGCAGAGAAGTGGCAGATTTACTGGAATACACCTCTTGTGTAACTGTTGGCCTGTCCGCTATTGACGTGTTCTGGGATGAGGCCGAGCTCTACTCACCAGGTAAACATTTGGGGTAAAGGTGGGAGGTCAGTAGTGTGGACTGATAAGAGTCTGCATTGCAAAAAAAACTTAAATAATGTGCAGTATGTTGTAATTTTGTAACTTTGTGCAGCTAATCCACCTGTGTCATAACTTAAGTCAAAACACACCTATTACTGATCATGTTATTAAAGAAATGTACAGAACATTCACTCAAAAGTGTAGACTGTATTTACACTATGTGTTGGTTCATGCAATACTACGCAAACACACAAACACACACACCTTTACTGCTGGTGTTGGTTTGCATTGATTGAATCACTGGTTCAGACACACTGAAAGTCCCACTGGGTCGCTATGGTAACTAGAGCCAAAATAAAGCAGCCGTCGAGACAGCTTCAGCTGGCACGCACACACATATACACACACATATACACACACACACACACACACACACATACGCACGTAAACACACAACCCCCTCTGGCCTTGGCACCTAGGAACAGACACAAAATGAGCTCTATATTAGACCGCAGAGGGAGAAAGGAAAGGACTGAGAGAGAAACATCGAGACAGAGCGGCAGAGGAGGGGAAGAGTGTGTCCTGGAATAACCCCAGTTAGCTCTGTTCGGTGTTCCAAAGAGGACATATTTAGCAGTCTTTCTGACTGGCAGGAGCCCAGACTCTCTCTCTCCTGGTCTCTGCTTCACACACGTGCACAAACTCACACACGTATATAGATACAGATACCCTGCTCAGGTCCAGCTGGCACTCCAAATCTTGCCCAGGTTTCCTTAATGTAGCCCCACTGACTGGCTTACTCACTGCATTGCTTTGTGTATGTGTGTGTGTGTGTGTGTGTGTGTGTGTGTGTTACGCATGCCAAGGGGCAGACAGGCCGGCTGTTCATAGCGACGCACTGTGAGCATTGAAGCCTCCTCCTCCTCCTCTGGGCCTCCGCTAGAATGTTCCAGGAGCTCAGAGAGAGGCTCTGCAGGGCCAAGCTGGCACCTCTTCGCCTGCAGAGATGACCAAACCTCCACGGTGCACTGTGGCCAAATAGTGATAGTAACAGCAGGTCGGTGTGACGGCAATTCTGTGTGACGGAAAATCCTGCCAGTCCATTTAGAAACATCTTGTTTTGCTTTACTATAAACTGTACATCAGCCCCTTACATATTGCCTATCTGGCTGCATTGCTTTTTAAAGGAACAGTTTGACATTTTGGTGCATATGCTTATTCACTTTCTTGATGACATACAGCTCGTATATTTGCATGCTATTAAAGCTAGAACCTGGAGCTGTTTACCTTATCTTAACAACATAAGACTGGAAAAAAGGGGAAACAGCTAGCCTGGCTCTGTCCAAAGGTAAAAAGATACTTGCACTTCTTATGCTCTCTAATAAACATGCAACATCTTCTGTTTGTTGAATCTGTACAAAAGCAACAAATTGTGGTTGTACGGGGGCTTGACTATTTATTGGCAGAGTGCAGTGACTTCTTGTCACCATTAAGTCACCAGGCAATCAACCAATTGCTTTAAAGCTTTTTTTTTCTACTTTTGGATGGAGCCTAGCTAGCAGTTTCCTCCTGTTTCCAGTCTTTACGCTAAGCTAAGCTAAACTAAGCTAAGCTAAGCTAAGCCAATTGCTTCTTGGCTCTAGCTTCATATTTAACACACAGACACAAGAGTGATATCCATCTTCTCTTCTACCTCTTGACAAGAAAGTAAACATGCATCAATAAGCACAAATTTAAATTGATATGTGAATTCAAATCAGATTAAAACTCTTTCCTGTCTCTACAGTGCACAGTTTCATTGCAGAATAAAAACAAATCCTTCTCTTAGACCTTAGGCCTCGATAAAGTCAATGTTCGACTATGAATAAGCTACAGTGCTGAATGCAATGTCTCACCGTTTCTGAATCATTTGCCAAGAAGAATGAATGTATGAATTTGTAGCTTGTGTAAAAGGACTTTTGCAGATGACAGAGGAGGAGCAGTTTGTCACAGTCACAGTGCACAGGAGCCTGCAGTACATTTAATAGAAAAGTAGACTATACATATCACCCCACATGTATACAGTGAATTCGTCATTGTATATTCATTCATCATAATGTAAACATCACAATTGCAGCTGCGGCGAGGGGTGGTGAGAGTAGCGGCGCTTTGGAATGGTGTACCGTGGGCCAGTCATAGTGACTCATTTAACATTTACATTTCAAGCAGATGTTGTGATTCAGAGTGGCCTGGCTGAAGGAACCAAACTCCCCTGGTATGTCAGATACATCCGCTCGCACCTATGCCAGCATCTGATGTTTTGATAGAGCACAATAATCACACATTGACTATAAATAAACCCTGCAAGCCCTACATGCCAAGCCATAGCAGCTGCAGGTTCTTATAAATCGAAGCATGTGACTTGGGTTTGTAATCTTAGACAGACTAACAGAAATAGTGTGTATGTTTTCGTGTTTAGATTGAATCATTTTAAGATGTCACATGGCACCAAAGACACAACAACATGTTTGTCTTTGCACTTCATAAAATATAATGATTTAAATATACTATACTCCAACAGAGGTAATGATATTACTCCAATGATTTAACATCAGGTGTGCTTTGTTGTTCTCCCCACATTGTTTGAATGACATTATTGCAGGTTGACCTACAGTAGCTGTTAGGTTGTGCCATAACTAGAAAGTGTCATGTTTGTCCATCATTAATCTATTGAGCAATGACATTTATTGGCACAGGATCTTTCAGACAGGTTACTGCGGTGCAAATAGCTGAAGTGGTGTCAGAAGATATGTAAACAGTAACACAGTGGGAACCAAAATGTAAAACTAAAAGAGATTAAGAAAAGATTAAGAAGATTAAAATGCACATACAAATCCTCATTCTTTAAGTCTGAATCCATTCATATGTTTCAGGTTTCATCACAAGTTTATCTGGTGGATGCAAAATGTTTCCTACTTCACTTAAGTCCATTCTCTGTTTGTGGTTTATCAGGTTTCCATATCACACACATGTAAGCTGCATACCTGGATACAATTTCCTTGTTGTGAGGTCAAAATAATCTTTGCATGTGCATGTACGCTCTATGATGTAACTAGAAGCAAAACATATTTTTTGATTGAGTCGAACTTTAACTTAACCAATAAACAGACCGATCTGGGCCAGACATGACTTCACATTACTGGCATTGGCATAAAGCACATAAGCCAGGCATGTCACTGATGGTGCTGCTTTAAGATGACAAACAAGATATGGACCAGTTGTTGATGGGAGTATTTGGCCCAGACTAATACACAGTTGAACCACAATGTTATGCACAGACTCCAGCTGCATTTTCGAGTAATAACGTTGCATGTTTTACATTTTTAGACCTGTGGAACAACCCTGTGGAATGCAATCAGCACAAATGACCAAAAATGTATAGTCTCATATTAATACTTGAGGGAGAATAAATGAGCAATGTTGTTTGATTTTTAATAAGATTTCCTGAGGCAAGTTACAGGCACTAGCTACTTTTGTATTGCATGGATATAACGAGAAAAACAGGCAGGAGAAATGGTTTGGAAACAACATATTTTATATATTTAATATTATATATGTGTAAATCATCATATGTGCATTACACATTTTATGGTCAACATTTTCAATGCAAAAACCTGATTATAGACTCTGCTACCTTCATATTTTATAACAGTAAATGAACATCACATTCTGATTATAATGTGTTTGTAATGTTGGCATCATTTCAAGTTAGATATAAACAGTATTACTCATACACATTTGCATAATGTTGCATCTTTAGAAGCACTGGTGTGAATTCTTGGAGATCCTGTCATTAAGTCTGCCAGTCACATGAAACCAGTGAAATTGTGCATCACACTCCACTTACTGACTCTTAAAACACAGGAGACATCAGTGGTTTAAAACAGACACTGACGCACACACACACACATGCACACACACAAGTGAGAAAAACAAGTGGCAAGTCTGTCTAGGCCCCCAGAGAGCTCTCGCCCACAGCTTGGCGGTCCTGTACCTGATCTCTGAGCACTGACAACCATGCACACACACATACACACAGGCACATATCAGATCATGGTCACTTTTGAGGACATTAAATAGACTTACATTTATTTCATGGAGACTTACTCTAACTCTAAGCATCACTACTACTTGCCTAACCCTAACCACTAACTTCCCTGACCCAAAAACCAGCTTTTTCCCAATTCGGGATATGTCTTTTGTCCCCAGATGGACAAGCTGTCCTCAATCCAAAGTGTCAAATTAGTCCCCACAAGTAGGCTATGGCAGACCGCACACACGTACGTAGGCACGCACACACACACACATGCACATGATGCTTTCTAGGCAAAAAAAGTGCACTGTCTAAGACTACAGCCTAAGTAGAGTCATGAATATTCATGGACATATTCCAGAGATGGTAGAGTAGACATGCCACGAATGTGTGTGTGTGTGTGTGTGTGTCTGTATGTGTCTTTTATATCTTTTGGCCCAGCGTCTTTTCGCATCGCTGCCCTTTCCCTACTATCAAAGCACCCTTGAAATGATCTTTGGATCGCAGACTCACGTGTCTGTGGGGCCTATAAAATGCCTGCTCCATTCTTCATTTCTCTGTCATATGCTCATGAACACACACACACACACACACACACACACACACACACACTGACAGTGGCTATCTCTCAAAGGTTGAGTAACTTGATGACTCCAGTAAACAATCCACTCAAGCTTCCATTTCCACCTCTGACAATAAACATGCATACGACTGCCAAGAACATGGCAAAGTTCAACCCTGGAAGAACTACTACTGCTGATAGCACTGCACACATGTAAGCATGTGTGCAGTGTGAAAAAGAACACACACACACTCACACACATGTGTTTTTTATAGCTTGTATTATGTAAACACTATACACACACATACCTACCTCACACATACACATTGCCGCCCTCCTTGTGCAGAAAACAGTCATTTTATTGACAGCACTAATTACACTAGCTCATGCTGCTGAGTGATACAGGCCATGGTTTACATATAAATGAATCCCCTGTGATGGACTTCAGGAAGCATTGATCATCCCTTCTCCCCAGGCTCAGAGCACTTAAAGCTGATGGTCATTGCACACCTCTCCCTCACTCATTCTCCATATCTTTGGTCAACTCATGGGATTAATGGTGACTATTAACCGGAGCTATCAATTTTTAATTGTAATGGTTTTGCTATTGTCCCATGTGATTCTCTTTTTGAGAGGAGATGGATCTCTTAAGAGCACTATGTGACTGCTAAATCATAATTGATCGTTCACTAAGCCTCGCCATCCTTAGTTACTGTTGCTACGCCTGTCAAGCTTTCGGTTCTTGTGCCGCACATTTCACAATGTTATTGGTTGATAATGGAAATTTATAGTGATTTTCTTGAAACGTCATTGATTTCAGACTTTTCATTTCCAGTCGTCGTCGATTTTTTGGTGGCTGAAATAATATCTTTCATTGTCAGAATTTATCTAGCTACCTAACATTAGCTCCATGAGTCAGCTGAAAACACAGTCTCCGGCTGACCTTTTAATGTTTCTAATTGAATCGTATAAAAGGGGTTTTACTGGACATATGCACTTAATGGCTGCATTCATGTCATGCTAAAAGACTGAGGCTAAAGCTGAGGCTCTTGTATTGCAGTGTTAAGCTATAGTCATAGTATTATAAGTATGATAAGGATAAATGTAAGATCAAACTTTTATTTACTTTTTAATCCCTGTTGGCTGCCAAGCTTACATACTATGTATTTTTAAAAGAGGAAAAGCTTGCATTACACTCAACATGCTAGATTATGAATATAATAAAGCACAGAAGAGGGGTCTTTGTCAGTTAGCTATCTTTTTTTAACAGCAAATTGAATACTATAAAGCAATATTTTTGCTTGTAGGTATACAAACTAAGATTCCAATTAACACTTAATTGTCTTTGTTTGTGAGTTGCCGACGTGTAAATCTATTTGACAGTGCGTGAGCGTGTTTGTGCACAATTCCCAAGAGCCAAGTGGAGCATCGATAAATATTTTACAGCACACCAATCCACTTCCAAGCGTGATGGCCGGCCATCCCGGTCCCAGCAGGGAGGGGGCTGGTTGATGAGGCTGTAGCCTGCTGAGACTGGCAGGGTGCTGGGTCAATTTCTCTCTAATGGCCTCTCATATGGTAGCTCTAATGATAGGCACCGAGAAGATAAACTGCTGGAAGGAAATTGGTGATAAATGGGATAAATAATAAAGGTTTATTTGTTGTTGATTGGAAAATCCTTCCTTTTTGAATTCTGAAAGCAACTCTTTATGACTTCTGTCAAGTTCTAATCAAAAAGCAGTAAATAAAAATAAAACAACCTTTGCAGAACCTTGACATGACCTTTCCCCTCCATCTCGGCTTTGTACACCCCAGCGAGTACGCCTCACTTCCATTTCAGCCGCACGTCTTAATAGTCTGATATCTTTCTCCATTTCTGGTCTTCTGTCATGATGAATCAGCGACAGGGCAGTTTCATTAAAGGAAAAGTGCCACAAAGTGAACAACACATGTTAGAGGACTATCACGGCAACCCAGGCGGAAACACTTGAATGATTTCAGGCAGGTGTGTGCAGAAAGTGAGCCATTCTGTTCCGGCTCAGGGTTGACACATGGCAAGCAATCCATTTCTCTGATTGCAGTATAAAAAGCCTTGTATAGGATTAGATTGTGTATGTGTATGTCTGTGTGTGTTAGTCTGTCTAAATGTGTATGACAAATGTGACTTTCCTTGTCCGATGTGTACGTTTGATGTATGTGTATGTCTTTAATAGTAGTTAAAGCACATTGTGTTTGTTTGTGTCTCTTTGACCTATGTGTGTGTTTAATGAATGTGTGTGTTTGTTTGATGGGAGAAATACCTACCTGTAGGGTCAAAGTGATAACTGATACTGACACTTTGTTTTGCTTCCTTGACCATTTGGCAGTTATGTGTCACTTACAGCTGAGCCTTTTTTCTTGGCACAGAAAAGGTTGAAGGAGAAATATGGGGGAGGGGCATGGGGTGTGTTGGGGGGTGTTCCAACCCGTATGAGGTCACTCTAAGTGTTTTTTTTTGTCGTTCCCCTTCTGCCCCCTGCATACATGCAGTTTGACTGATGTAGCGCCTAAGAATAGCCCTTTATGATGTTGCTAGTGTAAACACAGCGTTTCAAAACCTTACAGGGAGGCAGCAGCAGGCTGAAGGTTAAAGAGGGAAGCTTGTGACCAGAAGGTTACCAATTTAAATACACACTCAGTAGAAAAATAAGGGTTATAGGAGCAAAAGAAGAAATTCACCCCATATCCTCTAGAGCTTCCCTTGACCAAGGCCATTAACCATTCACTTTTATGTCTGCAACTCTTTCTTCTTCTGCTCCATCAAACACTCCAAGCTACAGCTGTAAATATGAATTTGCTCTTAGTCATCTTGCCTTGTTAAATGAGGGTTTTTTGTCCTTAGCCATAACACAGTAAATTACCATTATCATGTTGCAAAACAGACACTATCATTACTGCTGCTGCTACAGTATGCGTGCACTTTGGTAATTATGCCATCAACAAAAAACGCTCGCCGTCCCACCAGATATACGATAAAAAGGTTTGAGTCAGCCCGCTAACACAAAATAAAAGAGACAAATGATTCTCATCACACAAACCGCAGGATTGATTGCAACTTCATACATGCTTCCACTGCTTCTTTTTTTTCTTTTTTTCCTTTTGTAAACTTGACGTGGTGCCAGAGCCTCTCAGCTCCTCGTAAATTCTCCAGGAGAGAAAAGCAATCACAGATAGAAGAAAGGAAAGGAAAACATCTCTACGGATGAGCTCACATGTTGGCTTTCATTGGTTTTCTTGGTGGAGTAGTTGCTCAGTTTGGGATGAACAGTGTGCTCATGCCTAATAGATTTATACTGCAGCACCTGCTAGTTGTTGTGCTGTCAATTTGGAATAGGAAAGCCTTGTTGTCACAGGGATAACTGAGTCATTAGGGCCTCTTACCCTGGTCCAAAGGGCAGCCCCAACCCACACCCCCCCACACACCCCTCTCCAGGCTTTCCTCAAGGCTTCCATGCAAACACAAGGCCAGCCACTGTCCTAATGACTGCAAATGTTTTCACTCACAGATAAGAAGTAGGCTCTGCACACTTGTTGTAGCTCCAGTACTAACAGCTGGGCTCACTGAGCAGTTATCTGTGATATGAAATGAGGAAATGCAAAAGGATTCAAATGGCCTAGAATACCTGTGATAACACAAACAAAATAGAAATTGTCTGAAGGAACGAGCATTCAAATCATAATCTTTTGTGGTGTGCTTTCTGGCTAAGAGGCAGAATCAGGGAAATGGCTCAAGCTATTTTCTACTTTTTGCAAATTAACACCCACAGACTGAATGCTTTAGAAATGAGCATGGAGGATATGAAGTAACAAACATCAGCTTAATGTTGCCACTGCAGCTATTAATTCACTTTACACTGACCTACTAGGCTATTTTAAGGTAGAAGCTTAAAGAACATAAACATGTATCCTACACTATCAAGATACATTTTAATGGCAATGACCACAGTGGCATAACTCAACAAGTCACTTAAAGTGTTGTGCATTTTAATCCTTTAAAAATCCAAATATTCCAAGACAGGATTTAGATAATCTAAATCTGGGCTTAATTTGACAAGGTTAGCAAGGGTCAACCAGCATAAAACTGGATTGTGAAGTGCGTAAAAATTTAAAGGCTGTTGCAGTTAGACATTACAGTTTTGAATCAATTGAAAAGTTTGAGAAAGTGATTTCATGTATGGGTAAAACATACAGTATGCATGGATAATGAACATCAAAAAAGCTATTTAGTCATAGTCTTTGCAGCAGTAGCAGCTGATGGCAATAGTTACACCTTTTTTTCAGCAAATGCCACTAAACGCTGCTCTTGACTCCATTTACGGTGAACAAAATTTCTCTCTGAGGGTTTTAAATCCAGAAAAGTGCCATTGTGAGCAGAGCAACATAGTGAGGGATTAATCTCAACTTTAACTTAATAGGACTTTATTTAAAGAGAGAACGGCAGTTTGATTTCAAGAAATAAAAGCCAGAACAGAGGAATTTCATTCTTCTCACTGCCCACAATCCTTTTTAAAGTAATAAACTTCCCTGTTTCCAGTTTTTATGCTATGCTAAGCTAGCTAGCTACGTATATATTACATTTTGGGACAGTATTATCCATCAACTTTAGTAGTTATGCAATTTACATAAAGTAATTTTGGATGTATTTCAGTCTGCATAGATTCAGCGTGTATGTAGGTCACAACTGTTTTCCATGTACCCATTTCAAGAGGTCTTAAGGTCAAATTTAATGTTGACATACCATGATAATATGACTGTTGGACAGAACAGTCTGCACCTGATCTCAGGCATCAGAGTATCCGAAGTTCATTCTTTCGTGTGTAAGTAACAGGGCTCAGAAAATGTTGGCAGCAGTTGTTGCACCATTCTCACACAGAACAAAGCCAACAGTAAATCTGCTTTTCACAAAACTCCAAATCCTTGAATATTTATTGAAATAAAACCATAAACATACTTCATAATAAGAGGTTTAACTCATATGTCAGCAAGCATCCAACTACAATAATTGAAGTGTCTACCAAGCAAAGAGCTGCAAAGCTACCTGTATCACTGGAGTTTGATTGTGTTTTCAAAGAAATGCCACTCTTTCAAGGATCCTCTTTATCCTTGACATGCAAAGACTGATAACAGCTATGTGCCCACTCCAGCTCTCCATACTTTTGCTCTGAAACAGCATAAGTTTCACAGTTACCTGTTGGATTTATATGAATTCAAGGTTTTGGTGTGTGTTTTGGGGTTGCTGAGCAGCCAAATGAAAACATTCTTCAGTAGGTCAGTCATTTGGCCTACGTGTCTGTGTTTGGACAACTGGACAGTGAGACTTTTAGAAAGGTCAATAGTTGGAGTGAGGTGGCTAAAGATAACACACACACACACACACACATTTGCATGCACACACGCACGCACACACACACACACGCAGTTAAAGAGCTTACAAGAGCAGCGGAAATGCTGAGTCACAGTAGGAGAGCAAAGGTAAGAGAAATGTGGCCAGTGTTGTGGTCATCTATTTCTAAAGGATGCATACACTGTTTCTTTTTCTCCAACAATCTCAACCTCAAACACACCTACACACACACACACCAGGTGTAAGAGGTAACTGTTAACTGCAACAGGGGTCACTGTTCACACTGATATGGCTTAAGCGGCTGTGTTATGACAGCTCCAAACCTGAAGTAAAGACTAAGCTCAATACAATCCACTGTGTCAGTTAAGACGGTACAACTTGTACTCCTCCAAATACTATCAGACACACCCTGCTAATCGCTTCTTACCTATACACAGTGGCTTTAAAGTAACAGAAGCAAGCTTGATGTTGAAGTTGTTTGACAATGAAGATGAAACCCCAGGTAGTGCTCATTCTTGTTCAACAAGCTTTCCTTGGTTAGGTAAAAAAAAAAAAAAGGTGCACAACAACATATTGACCTTCTTCATCAGTGAATGTGACCTAAACATGGAGTTTGGGTCATGTGACGACAGGTGGTTTTATATATGTGGAGGAAATCGTAAACTACAGTCTCTGGCGCTGGACGTGAATGGCTTTAGTCGATGCTGGGATTACTTTTGGTCTGGTGTTCTCAGACAGCTAATGTTTTCTGTCTCCAGTGCTCATTCAGAGGAAGACTAGATCGCAGCATCCAGGGTCACACACATGACCCTGGACAAGAGGCTGAAAGCTTTAACTGTTTCTTCAAAAGACACAATAGGAAATTAACCCTCCAGCGTATGAAAACCTTTTGCTTCTGAGCACATGCCTTTTTAAACATCACATGGTTTGGCTACAATTAGAGCCAGCGGTTGTGGTCCAAGGGAGATGCAAATTACTTCATTTGTTTTACTGTCAAATAAAAAATATCATTTTAATTATCATTCATTATAACTGTAAAGGATAAACATAATCACAAACACGATCACATTGCAAGTGTGTCCCTGGAGTCTACAGCGTTGAATGGCTTCAGCCCTGGAGGTGGAGATTTTAGATGAAATTTTAATTCGCATGTGATTCGCTTCATGTGAATCACAAAGGTTGGCAGCAGGGATTCCCTTGAGGGCAAGTGTTAGGAGTTGGGGGGTGGAGGGGTGGGGGGGGCTTAAAACTAATTGATGAAACAGGGTGCCAGTATCAGGGCCTTTGTGGGTGCACAGAAACTGGTGCATTTATATATGGTAATAATAAAGTACTTATCAAAAGCAGCAATTACAAAGGGCTTTACAGGGTGGACATAAAAGGAACAAAGGATAATATAAAATGTCAAATACACACACACATTTTCACAAAAAGCAAATATAAATAAATCAAAAATCAATATTTGAAGTAACTCTTATAATAAAAGTGAGTTTTCAAATGTGTCTCAGATATTGAATTTTGCAAGTATGGGATTTTTTTGGAGCAGATCATTCCATTTTTGTGGAGTGACTTTCATTCTAAGAGGCACCAGCCATTTATTTAGCAGACATAAAAGAAAACAAAGAGTTATCATGATGTGAACAATGAGCATAACCTTTCAAACTGCCAACTTCAACAGTAAATCTGTGGGAAAAAAATATCACACAGATTGGCAGTCAGTACTGTGGTCGATTAACATGTGATCTCACCACAGCAATTACCCTTTAATACCGAACATGTTGCCAAAATCCACAGATTACTACCTTAACCTTTCTTACAGAAAAAAAAGTAGAATATCAGCAAAAAAAAAAAAAAAGTTCCTAAAATAGCAAGTGAGGTAGTTGGAAGTACTGTTTTGAAAAAAAGTGAAATAAAGGTGGTAAATATAGGTTTTTCTCCAGAGTATCTATAGTCATGTTCTTCTTTTGTAATCCATGGAAATTCCTCTTGGCTGCTTCTTACCATTTGTTACATAATTGATCCATGACGCAGAACTTGAGTTAATATCGTATGCGGATGTGTACTAATGCTTTGTTCCATTCAGAAGTTGAAACCTACACTGTCTATCTTTAAGTCATCTTAATGCAGTACCTTATAGGATAAGGTTTGGTGTGTACACAGTGTTACTCACCTGTGTCTACTTCAAATAACTGTGATATTTACATTCTTAAAGTGCTTAGGTGTGTACCATCTTAACTAGGTGCTCCCTACTTTGCTTGACAATGGCTAATCCCATTCTCTGAGTTACCCAAATGCACGTGTATGTGTGGGGAGTGTGCATTTGTGTGTCTCTGTGTGTGTTTCTGTGTGTGTGTTGTAAGCTCACTCACATGATAAAGTTGTGCTAATACGGGCCCACGCGCGCTCACATTCCTATCATAGTTAGCATTTAACTAGACTATTATCAAAGAAAGCCGTTGTTTTTGTTTTCGGAAGAAGCATGTGACCTGGAAGTAAGTAAGTGCATGTTTGTCTAAAAGTGTGTTTCAAGGGTATGACCGAAAGGCACAGCCGTTCCATGAAAGGACTCTTCCAGGTTACAGGAAACATTAATGCATCTCTAGGTCAAGCAATGACACTCAGAGACTTTATGTCCAAGCAGAGCAACATTTTATGGTAGAAAAACATAATAAAATCATTGCATTGATTTTAAATTGCACAAAGATCAACTACTGTAGGCATTAAAGTCAAATTAAGTGGAATTATAAGTCACCTATGCTTTCTTGCAGTTAAATGGTAAATGGGTTGCACTTATATATATATATAGATATATAGCATCTTTCCAGTCTTCTGACCACTCAAAACATCCATTCACACACACTTTCCTATGCAGAGGCTGCCATGCAGGGTGCCAACCTGCTCATTCGGATCTAATCACAATGTACATTCACACTCACCATTGATGCAGCCAATAATCAATAATCATCTAATTAAACTTGATCAAACAGTAGTTCATAGTTAAGATTAGTCATGTCCTCATCTTTTTCCATAATTCAAGAGAATTGAGACTTGATAATGTTCACGTCATTGAACTTCACTATTTACCAGAGTCCAGACTAAAAATGTCCACATTGGGAATTTGTCTGCAAAAATCGAATCACTTGAGACGTGGTGTAAGGTCAGCATAACAATTATTGTCATTATCTAATCTCGTTTTGTCCATAAAATGTCAGACGATGGTGAAAAATGCTCATTATTATTTCACAGAGCCCACGGTGTCATCCTCAAATGTTTTGTTTTCTAATCCCCCACCCAAAATCTGAATATTCTCAGTTTTCTATGATTTATGACACAGAAAATGTTTACATGAACTTACATTACACTTCTTATAACCATTGAGCCACATTGAGTGTAAAGATCACCTGCTCCCTCACTTAGGTCTTCATCATCCAGGAATATCTCCTCACTCGCAGACATTTACTGCATGTGTCAGCAATGCATAACCCAACACGTAGTCATTCTGTGAGTCGATGCAGTAAAGATACATAGATGGCTTTGCTGCAAAACTTAGTCATCACTATAAATAGATGCTTTAGTAGCCTGATACAGTAGCACTTCCATGAATGGCGTGGAAAGCCAGAGTGTGTGTGTGTGTAATAGTGCTTCTGTGGAAGAGCGCATTTGTCTCTGTCCTTCTCTTTCATATGCACGTGCCTTGTCAAAAGCGTGACCTGCGTTTATTAGCATGATGAGTTTTTGTGTGTATGTGTGTGTGTGTTTGCGTGCGTGTGCGTGCATGTGTGCGTGCGTGTGTGTGTGTGTGTGTGTGTGTGTGTGTGTGTTTGAGGTTTCTGGCTTGGGGGGCTGTTGAGTAAGCCTCATGACGCACAGCGCGTGGTCATAAGACACAAGTGCAATGGCAGGAATGGGTGAAGTGACAGGGGGGAGGGTGTGTGCGTGTGTATTTGGAGGGGGATTTGACAGGAGGGGAAGCGGGGCCACAGGTGGTCAAGTGGACAGGAGGCAAACAAGGGGGTGTGGCAGGAGGGGGGTTGGAGGGGGGGGGGGGGCGGCACTTGGAAGTGAAACAGGGGGTACCGGTGATATATTATTGTGTAACACCAATTTTTTTTTAGTACAGTAAATGAACCTCAGGGAAGTAGGGCACATATGAGTAGAGAAGAGAGGGTTTGAGATAGGAACATTTTGATGATAAAATAAAGGTTTTAAGAAATCCTGATTTCCATAATCCTTTGATATTTCTGTGAATTATGTCCCATTATGAGTGAATTTTACATCTTTGATACCCCTGCTATGAAATATATGTGACAGTATGGGAGGGTTTATTTTAGCTTGCACTTGATTGGCTGCATTCAGAGGTGTAACCTTAGACTTTATGTGTTGTTAGCAGGATGAGTTATTGACTATGCGAGACTGACCAGGCTGGTCTTTGATGTCTGGCGCAGCTGTCTGACTCTGTCAGTCTGTGTCTCTGTCAACCCCGCTCTCTGTCTCTCTATGGAAGATGAAAAGAGAAAAAATGAAGGTGAGCTAGAAAATAAATGGAAGTAGTGGAATGTGAGAGACAGTAAAAGATGGAAGAGGGGACTGTTAAATGTAAAAAAAAAAAAAAAGGTGGGGGAGAGAAGTTAACAGACAGCAGACACGTTCTCTATATCTTTTTCTCTCTTTTTCTTCCAACCTCCTTCTGTGGCATGTGGGTAACCATGTGAAGCAGTTTGTGCTTTTATCCATTAAAATATTCACTGTGTAAAGTGTTGAACATTGTGTTCCATGGATGGCATTCACTGTACTACTGAGTCTCAGCCTCACAGAGGAGGGGAGGGAAAGGAAGAGAGGAGAGGAGATGTAAAGTAAGAAAGAAAAAAAGAAAAAAGGACACGATAAGATGTGAAGAGAGGGGAGGGAGGAAGCTGCAACTCTCCATGTTGCTGACGAGAAGTGAGAGGAGGGGGAAGAAAGAGAGATGCAGAGAGAGAGAGAGAGAGAGAGAGAGATAGAGAGAGAAAGTGAGAGACAGTGGGTGGCAGAGGGGGATGGAGTCAGAGCTGACAGGGTAGCGTGACATTTTCCTGTGAGGACAAATTGTTCCGAAAAATCAACAAAGAGGCAAAAGAGAGGCAGGGTGACACTGCAGCACCGACTGCAGAAATTTCTCCTGAAACATGTATATATATATATATATATATATATATGGTCTCAGCATTCACTGCCACTTTTGCCTTTTTGATTGGCTTATGCTGAATCTGCTCTGAGCACCAAATCAACACCTAATCAAGGATTTCCTAATTGGCTGATGAGCGCAGCACACTTTATGTATGTCTATTCCACATTGCGCTAAAACCATCATATGTGCTGGATTTGTGGAGACACACACAAGATTAAATCAGCGCCATCTGTCCTTGCACCATATCTCGGTTAATCTCCTATTTTCATTCACTGAGCTCTCGTAATGTGAAACTGTGGCGACGTAGCGAGACTGTTATCCAATTTCAGCTGGTTTACTAACCTCTTTCCAGGCCACGCCGCACTGCTCATCCTCTCCTCTCATCCCTGCCTCTCCCTCCACTTCCTCTGAGGCTTTTTAAGGACACGGCGTACCCAGTGCCCTCCTGCCTCTGCTTGCCGCTAGTACTCCCTCCTTCTCCCTCCACTTCCCTCACTTTCTCCTCTCCTCACCTGACTTTTGCCTTTAACTCCTCGTTCGTCTCCTCTGTTCACCTCCTCCTCCTCATTTTACCTTCTCCTTTCTTTCGTGTCAACAGCATTACTCTAACATCTGGACTCCAGAGAGAGGAGAGGGTTGTTCCCTTTCCTCATGAATATTACACTGACAGAAAGGGGTGAGATGGTAAGTGGCAGAAAATAGGCCCTTGCACAGAGGTGTGAAGAGAGGCAATCACTGCGGGGGTTGAAGCAAGGTTTATGTGCATATTCAGGTGCATGTGGGCAAGCACACGCACGCATGGAATGCTCATGCATGCACTCACACATACGACTGACAGGATAAATGGAGTCCTGCTCGCACACAGGTGTATATTTAGCCATGACTGCGCCTGTTGGCAGCGGCTGGTATTTGGCATCTTCTCGACAGAAGAACCCGCAAGAGGGGTCAGCTGACACACGCACAGCCGAAATGGGGGTAGCACAGGGAGAAGCAAACACAGATGGGCAGATAGGGTGTACCAAGAAAAGAAAGATGCTAGAATTTAAAAGAAAGCATTTTTGAAGGCTTTTATTAGCAGCACTGTAGATCAATAACTGAACTAAACACATAAATAAAATAATGGAACACAATACATGAAGGAACCCTGTGCAGTTTTTGTCCTCTAGTAGTGCTACAGAGCAGTTTTTATGAGTGGGATCCTGTTTTTGTTTTTTTTAAGCATGCACAAGGACGTACAAAAATGCGATACGCAGTCCTGCCAATAGTTTCACACTACCACAGTGATTTACAGGTGGCTGTGATGCGGCAACAACCGCATGTGTTTTGGTGAGTAACACTGAACGGAATCAAAGCAGCAGCAAATTGCTAGGTGAAAAACAAAACAGTAAACCATAGTTTCTGAATTCATCCTAAATTGATCCATATTCCCAAAGTGAAGTCAAATGTTTTATCAGGTTTTGTCAGAATTGTATTTTCTTAGTTTCTTTTAACCAAAAATGCACCCTGGGAGTCATTGTTTTTACGGTCACTGACTTTTGCTTTTGACCAAATACATAACATTTTATTGGGCATTTTGTCCACTCGCGCCATTAGGTTTCCAAGTGTATGATGTTTTTCTCTTGTTTTGTTTTTTTGTGGGGTTTTTTTCTGGAGAAAAGCTAGAGCTGTATCAAGAGATAGAGTATATTAGTCAAGTACTCTCAGAAGGGTGATTTTGAAGACAGAAAGGGATTCGTGACGACTGAATTAATTTTGGTAACTCCACCGAGGGACTATGCAGGAGAAGAGATTGGATTGAGATTTCCTGCCGTGCAGTGACACTAAATCTACTTGTCCTTCTTTTTCAAATATGACCAAATAATAATCAAATAGACTGTATACACAGTAGTTACTTATCATTTGTACTGATGAACTGACTTGAAAGTGCTTCAACTGCCACTTTCACTACTTGAACCATTGAAACCCAGACTTCCCAAAGCTTTTCTGTGGAAATACTGAAGAACAAATGACTTAGAGACACAGAGATGACACAGAGACATGTGGTGACTGTTTGTTGGTCTATAATGACATCCAGTTTGTGTGTGTGTGTGTGTGTGTGTGTGTTTGTATGATTGTGTGCAGGAGTAGAGCATAGGCGGGCTGGCTTCTGTCACATTATGAGGCCCTTTGGCATTTGTATTGGGGTGTGATTTGGTCCTGAGAGACTTAAAAAGGACATACAGAGAGAAGAGAGAAGAGCACATAAGGGGAAGCAAGGGAGAGATATGTAAGAGGACAAGTAAAGACAGAGAGAGGGAGAGAGAGAGCGAGAGAGAGAGGGAGGAAATGCATTGTGATGAACAACCTGCAAGGTGTACTGTATTCCCTGGAGAACCATTACACACAAACACACACATAGACACACATGGCGGCATGTTATCAATATTGTTTCTTGCCGTGGTAGCTATCATGGTGGTGTGTACCAATTACTCAGCCTGGAGCAGCAAATGTGTGGTCGCTACAGCAGAGGAAAAGGCTACATGGCTCACAACACTATTGATCAAAACCTGTCGGGCTGCCTTTTGTGTGTGTGTGTGTGTGTGTGGTGTGTGCATGATTGTGCACATGTGTACTTGAGTGTTTTCTATGTGCTTTTCCCATTTCCGCTTGTGTGAGTGTTTGGTGAATGTGTGTGTTCAGACACACGTGGCACAAGTGAGTGCTGGCAAAGATGCTGTTTATAAAATTGGTATCATTTATCTTGCATGTGGTAGAGGGTGGAGGGAGGGAGGGAGGGGGCTGCCGGGGGCTTCCACAGCAGGAGATATCCCACCACAGGAAGAGGAAGAAAGCTTGAGATCAGTGGTGGAGAGAAGTAGACGTGTGTTTCATTTGGAGAAGGCTTTAATGTGTGAACCACCCCAATCTGCCTTATTACCCTGAAGCATGAGATCATGAGTTTCAAGACTGGAAAATATTTTTCCAAAAGTGGATTTTTTTGAAATCGAAACTCCAAACTTGAATGGAAACTTGATTATACTCACAGCTGAAAATAAAGCCAATAGTGGACATTGGTTTAATGGCTCAAGTGACATCCTGAAAAACAAAGAGACAAGTTATGGGATGGGACATTCTTCAAATATAATTGATGTTTGAAGGGAGGTGCTCAAACATTTTGGGAAATCATCATTATTGACAACAGTGGACAACAGGAGCTGCTGAATAACATATTTACATTTTCTCCTCCCTGTATTTTGCACACTGGGGTTGAAACGCCCCATATTACATATTCATTATGGTAAATGTACTAAATGGACAGCTCGTATTATCTTGCACAGTTGAAAGACGCAAACCTCAGTGCGCTGCGTTAGTAGATCAACTTGCACATTTTTTGCGGGTAATGTCAAGTTTGCACGTTTTTACACATGCAAACCTTTAGTAAATCAGGAGCCCTACTGGTTTTACAGTACAATGTGTATAGATTGAGCTAGCTAGAAATAACACTAGAACACTCTATAAGCAAAACTAAACTAACTGCTTTCTTCCTTTATACTTAACACAGAGACATGAGAGTGTAATCAAGCTTCTCATCTAACAAGAAATGTTGAACTGTTCCTTGAAATTATATTGAAAGATGTGAACACAAGTTAATTCTATGTAATTCCTTATAATGATTTAGTTTAGCAATACGGTTGTAGACTTAATCCTCTGTGAAAGGTGACGACCTCTGGCAGCAGTCATATATGAATGGGGTCAAACATGGATTAATATATACCCTTGTCGCATGCAGGTCTCCAATATGAAATGGGTATTAGCCTGATATGCTCTTGCTGGGCAGCATTTAATGAACAGTCGAATTTAGATGCAAGCGTCCCAAGCCACAGACACATGAGTATATCAACTCAGTGCCTTAAACATTGGTAAAGTAAATGATACACTTTGGATCAGTTGATCTAACTTCAATCCATGAAAGGCCAACTTGAATGCTATCAAATACAACGCGTATGCATTAAATTAACGACAGTAACTTCAAGTTACACTGACACGGTTTATGTTTACAAAGAAAGACAAAATTCTTTTTCACTTAAAAACGTCGCTGCTAAATATAAACTCTACCCAGTCTAAAAATACATTATTCAAATTATTTCATGAATGTAAAGAGCAGCGTATGTCTAGATGAAGCATGCAGAGGCAAATTGAGTTTGCAATCTATCCCAGACTGTCCTTTCATGCATGTTGATGTATGCAATCGGTCATTTATAGTGTAGATGGCATGTAATTTGATAGGTAGTGATCTCTGATGAACGTCGCCTCTGCCTCTAACGATGATTAAAATGGAGTGTGTTGCAGTACATTCGGATGATTGACAGAACAATGTCATTCAGTATGTGTGCGTGCGTGCATGCAAGCAAATTAGAGTATATGTAGGTGCACATTTGCATGTTTGCACTTCAATGACAGTGTTTACGCATATGTGTCTATTTACTGTATTTTCATCCATGCAGACATGCCGCACATATTTCTGTTAATGGATTGCGAGGAGACTTGTGCATGTATGTCTATATGGTTCAGCTGGTGTGTTGTGAAATGTGTGGTGCAGGCATTAATGAGTTCAGATGGCTCTGATCTCGCCAACACTTTACCATCACTATCACTATCTCTCTCTCTCTCTCTGTCTCTCTCTCTCTCTCTCTCTCTCTCTCTCTCTCTCTCTCTCTCTCTCTCTCTCTCACTGTTAGTCTGCATCAAGCCCTGTCTGACAGCTTTGGCAGCTCGTCAAGTCTACTCCGCATACACGCCAATCAAACCCCGTCCAAGCAAATAAGCAATTAATCGTTAGCATCCACAAGCAGCCGACTCAAGGGAAGTAAGGAGGAGGGGGGGCAAGGAGAAGAAAGGGGTATCAGGGTTCATTTGGGTTCAAGTATGACTCCACCCCCTTCATACACACACACACACACACACACACACACACACACACACAAATACACAGTTCCCTGGTGAATTCTGCTCTTGCGACTGTATAACAAGGGGATTATCTTCTTAATAAGTCAGGGGATAAATTATGGAAATGACAATGGGACGGTTAAAAAAAAAAAAAGAAGAAACAACTGGGCAGCATCTGTTGACTAATAAACTGAACTATTGTTCGTGTTAGGTTTGCCTCTCCATTCACGGTAATGGTGATTAGATGATTAGTCTGTGATTGAAATGATTAAATGGCACGTATGGGTTAGGGTCAGGCAAATTTGCGTGTAATTGTGACAAAGACAAATCTGTTAGTATTTACTTTGAAAAGAGGGCATTTTAGGCCTAACTTGAGTGTTAAAGTTATGTAACAATCAGGGTTAAATGAAAGTTAATCAGCATGGATGAATGTTGTGATTATACTGCTGGCTGTGAGGGGGAAAACATCCACCCTTAAGAAAATACTGTGACATATATCAGTGTAGGATGTTGACAGTGATTTTCTTTCTACATATAATATCATTGCTTTGCTGCTATATTGATCAAATGGAAACAAGACGCAGTATTATATTTTTTAGTCAATGCTGTAATTTACGGTACACGTGCAATAATTGCCAGGAAACCAACAAGACTTCAGGAAGTCACTGTTCCTTGCCAACAAATACTATAGCATCACGTAAAACCACAACTTTTTTTTGTCTCTTCGGTTTTTGTATAGATTAACCACTTTATTTTCACTATTCATCTCAAAAACCTCCCACTATTGAGCAATCATAATTCCCTGTTTCCAACTTTTAAATAGCGTTCATGCCAACATCCAAGATGTATTTACAGATGGCACTTTCAGCTCTGATAATTCTTTAAATTTGCCTAGAGTTGATTATCCTTCAGTGCTATCTGCTGGTCTTCTGTCATTGACCAAGGTGCCCATGTCTCTGACCTAACTCTAACCTGTGACCCCAGCAGATAATGTCATATATCTAATTACACACTGGAACCAATGTGTTCATATAATCCTAATGCGGATTTGATTGTGACAGGAGAGGAAAATGATTTGCTGTTGTGTTAAGTGATGGTTTAGTTAAGAGGGTAGATTGGACACGAAGGTTTGTGGCTTGATTGAATCACGAACATTTGTTGCGATGCCCTTGAGCAGAGAGGACTGCTAGAAAAGAGGAAGTGTGCTAAAATTGTAAATAAATAAAAAGATCTTTTTTGTTATTATTGCAGCTATTTTTCAGATTTCATTGGGTCACAACTTCAAATTAGGAAGTTATAGAATTCTATCTTCAGCTTTCAAATCTCTCAAAGAAAATAAGAACATTAATATAACACTATCACATTGTTACAATGCGAACACCCACATAAGCCACTATATATGACTCCTAGACCACCCCACCCCCACCCCTACACACATGATTAAACAAGTGAACCCGGTGACTGCACCAACGCACTCCTTAATGTGACAACTTGTGATAGTCGGGCCATAACAACAGCTCCTGTGCTTCCTCCAACCCCCCACCCCACCACTCCACCACCACCACCACCACCTCTCAAGTCATGCTACCAGGAAGTGTGTGTGTGTGTGTGTGTGTGTGTGTGTGCATGTGTGAGGAGGGAGAAACTGAATGATAATGTGAGAAAAGAAGCCAAAACAAAAAAGAACCACACACTGGAAGCAGAGAGAGAGTCAGAGAGAATTTGCTAATAAAAGAGGCCAGACTGACAGACTTTTCCTCCTCTCCCAGGGGTCCACTGGAGATCTCACAGCTGGGGGGGCTGTATGGATGTGCCAACTCCCTCTCCACATGTCCTCCCCTCCTCCACACACGCACACAGATCAGTAGCATCATTATGTGTGTGTGTCCCTGTACGCGCACACCTTCTGTGTTTACAGCCCAGCAGCGACTACGCTGATATACGCGTTTCATTTGTGCTACTGTCGCTCAAACCGCACGACACATGTCACCTCACCCAAATGGCAGGGTTCCTCCCGATGCAAAGGGATGATAACAGGCTCTATCTGCAGTCAAAAGTAACACAGCTCTAAGCCATTAATGTAGGGATATCTACTACGTCGCCACTGGCTGTTGCAGACACACACACATACACGGACATACACACACAGGCATGCAAAGAATGAAGCTTTGACAGACAGACAGACGGTCTCTTGTTGATATCAGATGCATGGCGATGAAGCCGGCAGATAAGGAGTGGCATTTCTGATCTGGCATACAGTGTGCCCTCGCTGCGTTCCAATCAGACCAGCAGGGACCTATTAGAAGCAACACATAATAAAGATAAGATGCTTCCTGTGTGCTGTTATAACCTTTGGTCTTTCTATTTTTAAATGACTTGGGTGTTAATCCATAAGACTGGCTGTTTATTCAACAAAAAGAGGCACATTTAAAAGGTCAAATCCTCAAAACTCTGGTGAATGTTACATGTTGGGTCATCAGTGTTATACACTTTAATAAAGTTGTGCTAGGCATGTTAATAGGAGGTGAGGTCATGGAGTGAAAAGGGATGCTTAAAACAAAGTGACAGGTTTAATGCTTACTGATACCATTAGCTTAAAAATAGAAACAGGGAGGATCAATAAAGTGATGACAGAAACTATTGTAAATTAAGTATTACAAACAGTTAAGTCTTCTCACTTTCATTTTTCCCTCTAAATAAAGTTGTTCAGATAACACCTTTGGCATTTTATCTCAGCGATATCTTGAGTGACTAAACCGTCACTATAACTGATAAGAGTGATGACCCAAGGTTGCAATAAAATAATTATACGCTAACAAACATCAACAAGTAAAATCACTGCAACCAAGGTCACTTGGCAGTTTATTTATGGTACATTATCAGAACAGGTCCAATAAAGATAAAATCTCAATCATGTGCTCAAATAAGAACATTCCACATTTATGTCATCACGTGAAATATTGCACTTTTGTCACCTTTCCCTGTACAAAGTTTCTATTTGTATTGTCGGCTTGCTGTGATACTTTGCCCCGGAACAGCTCAAAGCACACAATGCTTTCAGGTGAAGGTTGTTGACTTGTAAGACCATATCTGAGATATGCTTTTGTTTTCACTGAACACTCAAGAAATGACGCATCTGCTGCAGCTTTAGCCTTCAACCGGCTATGAAAGAGACACTCCCTTATGTGTGTACACTGATATCTGCATTTCAGGCATTCAAGAGACATAGTGTCTTAAGCTGAAGCCATGTGTTGTACAATCAGTGCAACAGTTATCAGAATTCTTGTGAAAATATGTGAAAAGAAATCAACTCTTACTTGGTAAAAAAAAAAAAACAGGTGTGTCATGGCTAAAAATAGAAAGATATGAATATGGTTTGATAACTTCCAAAGTCAGAGCTATTTTGTGTGTTAAGTGTGGCTCAAGATGTTGATGTCAGTTCACTTTAAGAATTAAAATTCAAAGGCAGCAGTCAAATTATACAAATTTGGCAGCCTTTTCTGTCTGCATCTTTTTCTTCTCTCTGATTCTTTCCTTCAATTCTTCTTCCATTTCTTTTTTTCTTTTTGCCTCCACTCTGTCTGTCTTTTCTTCTACTCCCGCGAGCAAAGGGGACAGCTGCTTATCCCTGATAAACGCCTGGCATTTGGTGCGGCGAGAGAAGCAAGAGACGGCAGAGAGGAGAGGGGAGGATCGAGGCGTGTGTGTGTGTGTGTGTGTGTGGGGGGGGGGGGGGTTGTGGGGGAGTGGGGGGTGGGCGCGGCGCTTCGATCGAGACGGCAAGGAGTGAAAAAGGCAGCAGGGATTAAAGAGCAAGGGTTTTTTGGCAGCGGTCACTGTAAAAGTGGAGAAGAGGAGGGATGGGGTGGGGAGAGAGAAGAGGGAAGATGAGGTCTAATCGTGACCTAGATTCCAAGACGCCCAGACATAATAGGCAGGGCCTTACCCCACGTGAACCCCCTCACCCCCAACCCTCCACCTCAGTCAAAACAATAACAGAGAACAGAGTAGCTGCAGGAGGAGAGGGGCCCGGTTTAGGGATGGTTCCATCCCCCCAATTGGCCCTCAAACCTCTGGAAATTCCGGGAAAGGGAACTTGGGGAATGTTGGGGTAATGTTTGGATAAACTTCTGCTGGGGTCTTTTGAACCGTCTCCAACTTTATTAGGTTTTGGATTGTTTCCTTTGCTGGGAGACAGACAAAAGACTCCCAAGTGGACTGGCTGAAAATAGGCTCTCATTGAGTGTGTTAACTGTGTGCACATGTGTTTGCAAAAACAATTCTGAATTTACATTAAAGACATTTTCATTCTTTGAGTTAGTTTTGGCCATTTGTTTTTTATCAGTTCTATACATTTTCAACCCTTGGCTGCATGTGTTAACCCAGTGTTTGCAAGGAGAAAACTTGAACACATCTGAATGTTTGTTGAACAGCTGGACAAAGTTCTACCAGGTGGTGTCTCAAATCTGAAAAACATTATAGCAGATTGGAAGAAATGTCACCTTTTTGTTTTCAGGTATTTTCCCAGGACACTATGTTTTTTTCTGAATTTCATTTAGTATTTGGGGCAGATCTGTGGTTGTGTATCGATGTGCACAAATCTCTTAATTACTGCAAAGTGAACATTCAGTGGGATCAATTAATCAATCACCTGATGAATCAAACAGATTCTGATGCATTGCACACAGTGTTAGTAGATGACAGTTTCACTTTCACTCACTTAAAGAAGTGCGGAAACTTGAACATCTACATTCCTGACAACTGGCAACTCCATCAGATGACGATATCATATCATATGATGTCAGTCACATCATATGCTCTAAAGTAGCTTTTAAGTGGAGTGTTTAGGTTAAGCTTATAGTATGATGAGAGCCGTCCTGGTTGTCTGATGTTTCTGCTGGTGTATAGTAATGATCCCATACATCTCAGTAATGTAGTAAAAATGTCATAACCAATAGTGATCATGGACAAGAATGATGAAAATGTGTCTAAGATGTATAGTGTACCAGTAAACACAAAGGACCTTTCATCTGTGACTCCCTCATTTTTTTCTTTCCAAAATTCTCCAAAGTCTTTTATCACATCACATCAGGATTATAACATAGTTTGTCTGTGTATGTCTTTATCTCTCTTGTGCACTTTCTGTGTTTTCCTCTCTCGCACAGTCATCTGGAGCTTATCTTGTAGCCGTTTGCCCTGGTTGTGGAGTCAGACCCAGACAATCATTGCGATGTGAGATGTCTCACTGGGATATGTCATGTGACCTGAGGCTGGCCCTGAGTGCTTTCTCCTTGTTGCCTCTCATGAATCCACATAGTCACATTTGGACCGCACAAAGTTAAAGGGTCATTCATAGCATATGTACTGGAAATGTATGTGCAAGATCAATTGCATTGCTTTGAATCTCACTTTCATGCTTGTATCTCGTATATTTGTAAAATCACAAGAGTGGAATACAAAAATAAAAGGTAGTATTGTGTTCAGAACAGTTATGCAATTGGAGCTATTTTTTGATACCAGACTATTTACTCATCCACTCACCACGTCTCTGCAGGTGTTGCCAGGTGCACTCACTAGCTTGACTTTGTTGACGGTGGAATTACAACAGTAAGCAAAACTGGCAACCACGTAATGAAGAAGGGACCTTTGAAAGGTCTGAATTTGTGGTTAAAAAATAACACACACATGCTAAAGCCATCTAGTCTTTACACTTCAATGTGTACACATGTAAATATAACAGCTTTGGAGTGGCAAAAAAGATCACATTTGTACTCCTAATAGAGCTTAACTACTTTTTTTCACAGACAGTGTTCTTACTCAAAGACATAGCTAAACATTTTGGGAAATAAGTTTATTCGCTTTCTTGCTGTGAGTAAGATGAGAAGATCGATATCATTCACGTGTCCTTCCAGTAAATGTCAGGCTACAGGCCAACAGCTAATTAGCATAGCTTAGCATAAAGACTGGGCACAGGAGAAAGAGCCGACCTGGTTCTGTTCAAAGGTAACAAAACCTATTAGCATTTTGTATCTCATTTTTTAAATCCATACAAAAACCAAAGTGTAAAAACAACAAGTGGTGGTGTTACAGGGAGTTATGTGCCAGACATTCTTTTGGCAGTGATTTTCCACTCTCCACTGGTGGTCCGGCAACCTCACACTGATAAGACACAAGGATGATAACTTCCTGATATAACATATTAATTAGTATTAAAAATATTGATGTTTAAGATAATTTTGTTCTTAACAAAACCTCCCTTCCTCATTCCTTATCTCCTTTATTTATATTGAGAGGCTGATTTAGAATGATTGAGAAGGCTGATAATAGCTAATGTTATGGGAATATCACATATTCAAATGAAACACTTACAAACCTTGTATGGCTATTATTGTTGTTATGTGCATTGGTAGGCTATAAACTAACCATTAGCTATAAAACAACAAAAGCATACATTTCATAGCTATCAGAAAATGAAGCCATCTCTGCCTTGAAAAATCAGCACCTGGGCTGTAATCCAAATTGTCTGGTGCCCTGCTGTCCACCTGTTTACCATAACAAAAACTGTAGATTATGTTACTTAATATTAATTAACTGGCTCAGAGTTAATTTAGTTAGGGTATTATCACAGTTTAGCTCATTTACTAACGTTAGTCTGTACTAGCCTCAATCACATAATGCATAAAAAGCTCCAGTCTGTTCTAAATCTAGCATAACATTAATGTAAAGTGCATGCAAATAAATTATTGAATCAAATGAAACTAAATGTACCCTGAAAGTACATGAAACATCAGCTAAATAATACCACTTCAAAATATCCATCACCTCATCATCTAAACTGTGAGGAGAGGTATAAAGGAGTGGTCTGCATTACCACTGCATTACTGCACTGAGAGCTTTCAAGTGGGGCACCAATGTGCATTCACACGCATTGACGTTATGATCCTTCTCTCTTTTAGTTATTTCATCAAAGGTATGAAAACAGATGGATGCAACTTTGGTATTAATTTGCAAAACGAAAAATGTTTTCAGATGAAGGTCATCTTCAATAGAGCAGGACAGCACACTGATTGATTTCAGAGCTGAGGAAGAACATTGACCTAATCTTTACGCCACAGGGCCATTGCGCTTCTGTAGCTATGTGTAAGAGGAGTGAAAAAAAAGCAAATTCCCTTATTTGGCCTGATGCTGCTGATGGTAGCTTTATCCAAAACACTGGTTATTGGCTAGATTACCCTGGGTGGATCACAGGAATATTTGAAAAGCCAAGGTCAGTGGGTTGGTTTGGGTTAAACAGAATTTGGTTGTGAGTCAGGGATGAGGAGTTAGTGAGTGCAGGCGTGGGAGGATTGTGGGTTTGGTGCACACAGAGAGAGGGGGAAGCTCATCCCGTAGCCACCAGCGACAGTGACCAGCCTTTGGATTTGCAATCTGCAATCATTCCAAATAGATGCTGTGCATCCATAATAAGCATTTTGCACTCATGCAAAGTGACAATTTGCACGTAAATACAACCGTTGGACAATACGGTGGTCTATTTTTGACTTGGGCTGCACAAGGAAGAGACTAAATGGCAAAATAAGAAATGTAAGAGTGGGGCTTTATTTTATTGATGTTAGACAGAAAAATAATGGGTGTAAGAAGGATTTAAAATCTCACTGTGAAGGAAGGCGCAAAGACAAATAGAGTGGGAAATAAAATTCAGCCTCGAGCTTCTCAAACATTCCCAGCAGCACATTGGTTGTACTTCATGTCCAGCGGCTGCCACAGAACACAATACAGTCATTATGCAACTGGGAGAGAGACTCTATTAAAAAAAGTACAGGAGACTAAAATTGAAAAAAGGAGAAAGGTCCCATGAGGAGAGCGAAGGGAATCAGCCAAGCTGGCTCGTACAGTAAAAACATACAATTACCCGAGCTACTTATGTGTTCACCCAAGGCCAAGTGATTGTAGGTGTGCTCTCAAACAGCAGCATCCTCGACAATCATCCACTATAACAGCCTGTGGTTCAGATCCAAATCTGGCAGAACGACGACTAATATAACCTTACTGCTAAAAATAACACAACACAGCCAGGATATAAATAATCCTAACAACTAATGTCAGGGGCACTTCCTCCCTTTGTTCAATGCTGAGGAGGGCCTGTGGGTAAAAATAAAGAAAGAGTGGGAGAGGGTAAGGAAAAGGAGGGCGGGATCACATTAAATAAAGAGGAGAAAGACAATGTGGGCAGTGAAAAAAAAAGTGTGTGAGACAGAGTTCTGATACACACACATAGTGGATAATGATGTGGCCCTGCCATGGAGAAGAGGAATGTGACAACTTTCCCCTGTCTTCCCTCAAATAAAGAGACAAGTGGCTTGGGGCCAACAAGGCCAAGCGGACGCTTTAATTACACGAGACAAAAGCAAGGAAGGGAGTCTTGGATGACGGTGGTGGCAGTGTGTTATGTGTGTGTCTATGCGTGTGTGTGTGTGTGTGTGTTTTCATGGGGGTCCTTGAGAGTGTGTTTGTGGTGGAAAAGGGAGTGGGGGAGAGGGAAGATAACTACTGTGTAAGCAGGGAAACATCTTCCATTTTTAACTTGATGGGTTCCAGACTGTCAAACTAATTATGTTGAACATACAGTATATTCAAAAAACACACATACACACACACACACACACACACACACACACACACACACACACACACACACACACGCATGCATGCACACAAACACAGAACAGTGCATACTCAGTGTACAGCTCATATAGCCGCCTCTAATTCACTCCATGAAAGGCTAATAAAACTGACAAAGATCTCAAATTCATCTGACAATATAATTTGACCTGATTTGAAACTGTGCAGCTTGACGACAAATATAGCACCACAAAATACCAAGCGTGTCTAAAAATATTACTGCGCTGACTGCTGGAAATCAAAAGTGCAGTCTTTGGAATGACACTTAATAGTGATTCATATTTTACTAAATCGGGCCACCTATCCAAACTAATTAAAGCTCATTTCTTCCGGGAATAAAACAAAGGTTTCATTCCTGTAAATGAAAAAAAAAAGCTCAATTGACTTTGATCTATTTGGGACACTTAGAAGCAGGCTGAGGTCCATGAGGTGGCTTGACATGGGGTTAGAGTGGACTCTCTTATTACAGGGTCGGAGTTTGCAGAGGCTGTTATTGGCTAAACAGAGGTTGGTGGTGGTACGTTGAATAATGGATGATTGGCCCTGCGTTCTTTTTTCAAGGTAAAATGGGCACCTTGTAAATGAGGGGCTGGTCAGCGCTTTGCAGCCTTGGTGACATATGATACAGGACTGCAGACGTCAGTTGACACGCACATGCACAAAGGGGTGTGTGTTAAGTGCGTGCACACACACACACACGCATGCACTGAAACAGTCAAAATCCACAGCCCTGTCTGACAGTCATTGGTCAACAATCAGAAACAGTCGAGAGAAAGGAGTGTGTGTGTGTGTGTGTGTGTGTGTGTGTGTGTGTGTGTGTGTGTGTGTGTATACTCATATGAAATAGAAGACCAGGCTACTCTTTAACCACTGTATGTATGAGCCATGGTAATATGTCCTCTCCCCCACCCATACATTAGCTTTAAAACAGGGATACGGGAGACCTCTCAGTAAGCATGAAGGAAAACCTCCACCAATCCCACCACCACATGAAGAGAAGAGAAAATAACTCTGCTTTTCATTCCAGTTTCTCCTTTTTTTTAAAACCAGTTTCCCCGAAAGCACAAGACCAAGACAACATCAGCCTCCTTGATTGCTTTAAGGATGATATATGAAGGGCAGATGAGGTTTCTAATGGGAATTGCACTGCCTCATACAGTTATATTTAAAGCATTTTGATCACAGTGGCAATACAGTAGCTCTGACCTTCACATCACAAGTCACTCTCTCTAACCCTTCTATAACCTTATTATTTAATCAGCATGGTCATGTGATAATAAGAAGCTGGATCTTGTGGAAGTTGAGAAGGCGAGGTATGAGCGAGAGCTTCTGTTGACGCACATCTTGAAACACAGCCAGCATAACCTGAACCTCTGGGTATGTAAAACTTTCCAATCCAGCAGGCCACCCTGTCATCCTGAGTCACAAATAAACAGGGGCTCTGGGCCAAAGCTGCCTTTGAAAGTTCATTAAAAGTCATTGGGAGGGGTGGGGGGCACAAAAGCTTTTTTTATTTTAATGAATAATTAACCAAGAACTGAGCCAGTGTTGAGTCAACATAAACCAACATTTCAAGAAAAAAACAACTAAAAACAAAAGTCAAGCCTTTCAACACATATATCATGGGGTGTGTGTTGCAGTTCATTTTGATGTCCAAAGGTAAAAAGAATCTGCTCTCTCAGCACCCTTACACCTCACTAATTACCATGTTTAATCTTGTTTGTTGTACATTGTAGCTTTATATTTAAAGGGGCCTGTATGACAATGGTATTGATCTTTGCATTTAACTCTTGGCTAGAAAGCGAATAAGCATGTTTCCACAAATGTCAAACTATTCATTTAAGTAATATGTTACTCCCTGACAGGCTCTTTTTCCCCTGTTTTCTCCTCCACAGGGAGGTCAGAGTTCAAGTTCGGCTCCCCTGGAGATCAGAGAGGATTCAGAAAGAGACTCTGAGATGACCCCACTGCTCACGACATGATGACTCAACTGCTGATTCTGTTTTATAAAAAGAAACGGAGGGGAGTCGCTTGGATATTAAAACCTGGAGTTCAAAAAATGGCAGCATTTCAACAATTCAGTGTATCAGTTTTGTTTTCAGGTTGGCCATGAGTCAAGAGTTTTTTCATAAGCACGAAGTTGGTGGTACAAGGTTATGTCATGACAGCAGCAATCGACATTTCAGCCAGTGTGTACCAACTCCTGCCAAGTCCACAACGCACGCTGCTCATGTGTTTTGTGTCAGACTAACCTGTACTATGTGTTTACTGCTAAACAGTGGCATTCACCGGGGCCAAATGTTTGTCTTTTTCTTGACATTCAGGTTTATGCTTTGGCTACGTTTTATGAGCAATGTGTGTTTCAGAGGACAGGAGGCAAATTAAGAAGGAACACCGAGTCACACAAGCAAACATCCTCCCATGCTGTTCCATTGACCTTGAAATGCTGATGCTATTAACAGCAAACGGCAAATGCTTGGTTATTACCGTCAGCCGCCGACCAAAAGTCTGTAAACGGCATAATCAGGACATTATGGAAATCTAATGGAGGTCCACCAGTGAGGAGTGACGCTAAGCCTTACCGCACTCTCCCCTACCTGAGCAGAGGGGAAGCAGCCATGCATCCCATGAGTGAGTGATGGATGTTGATTGAAGGTCATTACTTAGCACCCTGCTGAACTCCTGACCCCAACCCTAGGGGGGTAAAAGCCCCCCAACGCAAGGTCAAGCAACGGCTGGTGGAACACCACACATATGAATCGCCTCCATACAAGCACATATAGGCAAATGCACACACACACACACGCAAACAGGGGCAGGTTTACACACAACAAACACACAACAACACACAACAAAGCTACACACACTAACACAATGGCTACAGCCCAAAGAGGATTCAATATCATATGCCATAATCGGCCTCTAAGCCTGAACAGAGGGGGTCTCTGCGATAGATGAGCTTAGAGCGCTTCAATCCTATTTTATCTGTTTATATTTCCTGTGCTCATAACTTTTGGGACTTAAAAAAAATAAATAAGCTAAGGTTAAGGTAAGGTCAATTCGTAAATGACCTCGGTTACAAGTGAGCCAGGGCAGGTCCCTACTCAGAGGATAATATCCTCTACTGATATCTATTTTTCCCTCTGAACTTCCAGAGAAAGTCATCTGGGACAGTGCTTTGATTTGTCTGCTTGAAAATTTCATTCATCAGTGTGGAATAATGCACAACACAAAATGTGCTCATGACCACACACACACACATGTATGCGAAGAGACTCGTTTACACACCCCGGTTACAGCATCTCCTGGGAGCCCGTTTAAACAAGCTTTGAACAAAACACAGGCAGAGAGAAAAAGCTGAAAATTGGATCACAACGTCTCCCTAGTTTCCTCTTTTTTTTTTCTTCTCCCCCCTCTGAGCTGGCTTCACATGAGACAGCGGGGCTCCTTTTGCAGTCTTCTCAGAGATGGGTTAATCCAACCGTGGACCCCCAAAGAGAGAGAGGGGGGGGGGGTAGTTGTAAAATAGATATAAAGACATGGAAGGGAGAGATTAGATAGGTAAAAAATACAAGGGAAGCCTCCCATAGATGTTTTATTAAGGCCTTTCTGCGTCTTCCAGGAATGGCTACCATGTGTTTAGTCTTTATTCTGCTGCTTCAATTCCCAAAGGGAGCATCGGGTAATTTCTTTCCCCTAAATAGACAAGCTGGCTCCCCTGCATACACACAAACACTCACTTAGACACTCACGTGCGGGCCACTGCCAGACTTAGTGACTGTAAGGCTAGATTCTCCAACAACAGCTTACTTCTTCTCTCCCCCGAGATCTTCCTGCTACCTTATATGGGGAAGCAGGAAGGTAAAATCAGAAGTACAACAGCTTGAGTACCGAAGGACACAGACATGAGAAGTGGTTATGAAAGGAGCAGGTCTCGGAAATGTCAACATGTGCATGTTGCTCATGTGCTTTGTTGCATGTCAGTTGTCTGGCCCCATTTTTTTAAAGCTTCGACCATCAGCCTTTATATAGATGTTTGGAGGGATCATCACTTTTAGAAATGGCAGAACAGGTGTTTTTAACAGTATGAACAAAGGAATGAAAGGGTCTACAGATATGTTGATTTTTTTGTAATCATAATTATCTAAGATGTATCATTTATCAGCAGAATGGATGAGCTTTTTCCCCCTGCCACAAACATTTACAAAACATGAAACAATATGAAACCAAATGGCAACTCAAATTTGAAATTCACCTATACGTCACATTAGAGTCACTCCAACACTCCCTTACCTCGACATCATGAAGGATCGACTTATTTGCCGTCCCATCAGGAGTTGGATTAATTTCAATGCTTTTAGCGGGAAGACTGCTGCGGATGAACCTACTTTGAGGAATCTGAGTTTTGGGGGGATTGGGGAGGAGTGGCAGGGGGTTTGAACCCCCACAGTGACTCCTGGAGTGCTCCGTGCAGTCACTGATGCTAAAGTTAAGCTAGCCACTGGTGGTCAGTAATACCTTCAAACTGCAGTCTGGCTGCTAAACCACAATGTGTTTTTTATTTTTTTTATTTTACACATGTTAAATACAAGATATATGTGAGATGTGACATGGGTGAATTGCTTGTTGTATTGAGCTGTGAAAAGTAAAAAGTAATATAACAAGTAATGTGACTAAATGCTTTTGCTGGTGAGTGATTAGTAATTTAGTAATTAACATTTTCACTGAGTTATGAGAGATGAGTAATTAAAAGAGAAGCAACTATAACCCCTCTAACATGTGACTTGGTGGCAGTTCATATACAGAACATGCAGAGCATTTGCGTCTCTCTCTCTCTCTCTCTCTCTCTCTCTCTCTCTCTCTCTCTCTCTCTCTAATTGACTAACAAGAAAGGGCCTAATCCTGACCCAGAAGAACATATGTTGGGAGGTTGGGGGAGGGGAGGAGGATGAAGAGGGGGGCAGAAAAAAGGAAATGGCAACATGGGAGGAGAAACAAGAGAAAGACACTAAAAAAGCTGAAGAAGGGACAAAGACAATAAAAAAAAGAAGGGGGGGGGGGGTGACCATAAGCAATAGCAGGGAAGCGCAGGATGAATGAAAACACAGGCAGAGAGGGAGAGAAAACTATAGAAGAAGGCAGTGAACTCATTAAGAGCTTACACTGCGGGGATAAGGTTGAGCAGCACCTTGGGTTAGACAGGGTTAACTAATCTGAGCCACAGTCCCTCCCTTAGGATCTGGACCTCACACACACACGCACATGAACACACATAGACACACACACACACACACACAGACTAAATCTATTGAACCTAACAAGATTCCAGGTGATTTCTCTCCACTTCACTCTCTCCCCCAATGCATCCTGACTGAGTGATGAAGACACAGTGGAGGCTGACGCTCTTGTCAGGGCTGGCTCAGGGTCAGGCTTGAAGGTTTTAGGCATCTGGATTGATTTAGATTTAAAAGAAAATCTTAAAGGCGGGTCAGGCGGCAATTTTTCAGCCGCAATCACGCCTCTAAATTGTAATTGCGTTGGATTTATATTACACTAAAGCACTTTACAGTATGCCTCTTATTCACCCGTGCACTCACACAGCTGTCATGGTGTGCAGAGCCACTGTAGGTGGGTGTGTGAATAACCAGAGGGAAGCACATGGAGCAAATGTAAAGCTGAAATATTATGATTCATATAGAAGCGAATAAACAAAGCAGACTGTGATGATGCTTTTTATGATTATTTCAATAAAAATTCAGGTTTGCTAGATTGCCCAATATCATTGATGACTCTTTCTGTAGGTGGATGAGTGTAATAATGGGTGTGACATGACATGAATAATTCTTATCATGTGTAAGACAAGTTTTGAGCGATGACTTGTGTCAATTAAAAGCTTGGCATCTCTCTTGAAGCGCTCTACGTCAGACGTGGTGTAACATTTTCTCATGATAACGCCTTCATTTCCCTTTAAATTACAGACTAAAGAGACAAAAACAGCTCCAGATATTCTTCACACCCTCCTGAATTGTGACTGAAACAATCATGTATAATGTGACTACCCTTGTGAAGTGCTTTAATGAATGCCTCTGTGAACATGCGCCAGTGTAGGGTAGAGAATAAAAACCTTCTCTGTGTGGTTCTGCCCTTTCGAGGAAATCCTCTAGGCGAAGGAAGCAGAGAAACGTTTCTTCTTCTTCTTCTTAGTCATGTGTTTTACTCTCTTAGCTTTTATACTTCGCCTTTCTTCCCTTATGTGTCTTTGTGACTGTCTGTGTGTATTTTTGTCTTTTATTGGGCTGCTTTCATTTTGTCAATCTCTGTCAGGTTCTTTTTATATTTTCTTTCCTCTCTCTCTCTCTCTCTCTCTCTCTCTCTCTCTCTCTCTCTCTCTCTCTCTCTGTCTGTCGCTGTCTCTCTCACTCTTTCCAGACAGTGGGCCGTGTGCTCTTACTACATGTTGACACTCCTGCTCTGCCTCGCTCTAGCCATAATTGGCCGCCTGGCTTCATCCGTGCGCACACAAACACACACACACACACACACACACACACACACACCAGAATACCAGACGCAGAGGGAGAGACAGAAAAGTCAGAGCAAAAGCGAGACAGGGAGAAAGGAAGGGGAGTGGTAGCTGCCGGCGCCTGGGCCTGGTCAGTGTCTACTGTTGATCTTGGTTGTGGTAATATTTAGTTTAAACACTAATAGCCGACCGCATGTAAATGTCAGGCAGCCCTCGGACCCTGCAGCACCACGCAAATGCCCTGCAGCGTGAGGGCTGAGAAGTCAGGCCTGAAAGTCAGAAAATAGCAGACGGAAACAGACAGACACACATTTGCAAAACACACAGGTGCTCACATGTACATAGTGAAGGATTACATAGTGGAGGAGGCTGAAATACTGCCAGGTTTAGCTCTTGTACATTGCACTATTAAAGCTGAAAGAATACCCAAGCGCTATATCTGCCTTTCATAAAGATACCACTGGGCAAATAACATTACAGACGAGCTTGTAATTGCAGAGGAAATGCAACATGACAGATGGTTGCTCCTTTTTACCATCCATGCTCAATAAATTCAATTGTGCCATAAATGCTTTTTATTGGTACTAAATAGCCATGTAGAGCTACACAGTGATCATTATCGTTAGTATAATATATATTCATCTGTAAAATGATGGCTTCCAAATGGAAATTTTAACCATCTTATCCGACTAAATGTAACCTGAGACCACTCAAGCGTGCCGTTCAAGCTTCCTATCTAAGTTGTTTTGCATAGTAATGCTTTGTTACGCTCCCAGTGTCGATCAGAGTCCGAAAGCAATGTTTTCCTCTTGAAATCCATGTCTCCTCTGTGGAGAAGGAGGGTTGCTTGGCCTAGATTTATCTGCCCTGGATACAGTGGGGGGGCTTTAATGGGAACATAATGATATCAGCGCAGATTTACCTGGGCAGAGTCCTGCAGATAAATGGGTCAGAAGGATGAAAGGATGATGGAGCTAATCAGCAGGAAGGAGACCCGGCTCTAAGATGTGGGAGGTATTAAAGTGAGTGGGTGGGAAGGATTTAAGTAAGTAAATATAGGTAGCAGTAGTAGTAGTAGTAGTAGTGGTAGTAGTCGTATTGCATTGAAGTCTTTTTTTAACATCTAAACAATAAGTATAGATTCATTCAAATTGATTCAGTTTGTTTGACTTCAAATCTTCACTTGAGTTTGATTCAGTCCAGTTGAGTTGGATTTGATTCGATTCAGCTGAGCTCCAATCAATTCCACCTTTGATGGCAGCCAAAGATGACATTGTATAAGTTGTGAATTCAAGCTGTGGCACACAAGGGGTCTTTTATGCAACACAATCACAGCCTCTGACATGTCGGCACGCCCGTAAAGCAGTCAGTCCATCTGTGCTTGGCCTAGTTTTGGTTCACGTTGGTGGCATTCCAGACCCCATTCTCAAAGGGGACAGACAGAGACTCGCAGTGTGTCTCGCAGCGGATAAATATAGCTGTGACATTCAAAAAGGCCTGTAGTTTGGCTGGTCAATGCATTTTGGCAAGCGCAGGATAATCAAACGCCCCAGCAGTGTGTAAACTTGCAAAACCGAGCTCATGTGAACAAAGGGTTTCTTTTAGGATGGTGGGTTACATAATAGATATACAGTAGATTAACTCAGTTAGATCAAACACACGATAAAGACACACACACACACAGCATGAGGTCTATACACTTTGCATTAACGTATATACCATACCTGTATGTGTTTGACATACATACAGGTGTGTGCCTGCCTCAGAGTCAAGGGACAACGTGCTGATTGACGTTCTCACCGTCAAAATCTAACCGCAGAGCTGGTCTCACCCACTGCTCCAAGGCATCAGCTTATATAAGGTAACTGCGTATGTACTGTATGCATGTAGCAACCATGCCAGCAACATTCTGGGCTACTTTGGCACGAGATGAAAGGAAATCTTTACATTTAAACTTTCGTGTATTTACATGCGAGCTTGGCATGTTTTGCCCCCATTTCTGCAAATTCAGGGCAACTTGAAATAAGATTGGCAACATTCCAGTTTCCCTTCACTCACTCAGGTATAGGCTGCTTGGGGATTCATAAAACAACATATAAATCTAAATACTGATGCTCCTTGTCAGCTTTCACATAAATCTTTGTGAATAAACCTCTTCACTGTCATTTTTATATGTTGGATAAAACTGTCACACCACATTGATAAAGAATTCAGGTTACTGTGCTCAGGTTAGTGTGTTCACCCGAAGGCAACGCACCCTCTCTGTGCCTGACGGTGTTCTTTGAGTAAAAGCTACAGTGAATGAATGCGTAACGTGTAAGGTGAGCGGTCTGGGCCGGATTGAAGCGGCTGAGTAGGGGCATGAATAATGGAGGCTGATGCAGTCGAGCCGTGGCTGTAAAAGCTATACCAGTGTCGGTGTGGGCTCTTTTTTGAGGGTGGCCTGGCATTTCAAATTCTTTCAAGGCATTTGAATGTGCACATCAGTGTGTGTTTGCAGCAGGGGGGGTGGGGTGGGGGGGTGGGGGTTCTGTCAGCTCCAACTTTCCAATTCAACCTTACATCATATTGGCATATACACACAGTGGTTGATTTGATCTACAACGTTTATGAATGGTTGGCGATTTGCATTAGCTCCCTGCAGCGTACAGTGGTGTGTCACTGTTAGTAAAGCGACAATAGACAGGTCAAAGCAAAGTTACAATACATGCGTCACAGTTTAGCTACTGTATGTTTACCCAGCTTAGGCCAACACTAGACAGGGATATCCCCAGGAATTAGGACACTCCTTGGGCCAACTTCTCTCCACCTTAGGGCTTTAGTATCTTTACTTCATCTTTATTTATCCTGGGAGCACACCCTGCACACTCACTCTGAACACACAGTCATAACTGGGAGCTGCCATGTGCAACCCCAGCTGGCTACTGTTCAATCAGTGAAGACTGAAAGAAGGAATTAATTTTTTTAAAGATTTAAGTACAGTAGTGGCATAGAGGCCGACAGTGACCAAAGAGAGAGAGGGGAATGACCTGCAGCAAAGGTCCCTTGCCAGATTTGAACCAGGGATGCTGCGATTATGTGGCACTCAACTACCCAAGCGCTCCTGAAAGAAGGAATTATTAACTAAATGAATACACTTGAAATAGGCTAAACAAAATAAGAAAAGTTGAGGAGATGTATGAAGAATCTTTGGCAATTAGACACTATTGGGTAATCAGTATCTTTCATTAGGCTAGTAATGCAATGAGCCATGTAGGATTATACATTGAAGTCATCATTGAAGTCTAGACATTGGTGGTGGTATTTCTTAATTTTTTGGGGTTGGATTCTGGAGGTGGAACCGGAGTCTGAGCTGACTGGCAGGGCCCTCCTGTAAAAAAAAAAAAAAAAAAAGCTACAATTGAGGAGGAGGGCTACAATTAAGTAAGATAAAGTTATATTAGGTTAAATTAAACACTCAGTAAAATATTATGTCCCAGAGTAGTTCTAATGGAATTGTAAATCACATTTTAATCTTTTCTGGGAAATGTGAGGACGTCTGTGTTACTCAACTTGTAGCTCTTGACAGTCCATGGCAGCATGGCAAAATCAGTTTGCCAATGAGGAGAAGTCAGTTAACTTAAATAGTAATTGCATAAATAAGAGAGAGGAAGCATTATGAAAAGTAATGTACTCTTTTCCACTAAGCTCCATTTGCTTAGAGGTCATTTACATCAAGAGTAGTTACTGATCGAAGGCAGAGTGCTTCTCTTTCACTTCCCCAGTGCGCATTTTTTGCAGCTGCTCCACACTTGACAAGCCTCCCATCATGCTTTGACCTTTAACCTTTAAGCTGTCTGACCAACATGTTAGTCACCTGATCTTATGGTTGATTAGCACTAACTCCTGCCTTGTGTTGTTGATTTGCTAAGGAGGTGTTCCTCATGATTAATCATCAAAGAATGAGTCAAATCACTGGACACTGGAATTTTCCCACTTGCGCGCGTGTCGCGTGTTGTCAACAATAACTTTCATGCCTGCAGGCCACACATGACTCCTGTGTCTACATCAGTTACCGTAACCTGTGCGTACTCCCTGCTGTGTTTGTTGCCATATCACAACAGTGGACTATGACATATTGACATTCAACAGAGCTTGTCGTGGATTCTTGTCAGCAGTGGAAGATTCTTTGGAGGGCAAAGACAGAAACTACTTGGGAACACATGAGGGCATGACCTAGTTCTTACTGACCTGTAACCAAACGCAGACAGAATCAAAGTCTTGCCAGAGTATCCTTGTTCGTTCTGATACTACCATAGTATTTGGTAAGCCAGAAAAAGGTTTTGTATGTTCCAGTACATAGTATGGCAAAAGTACCAAGTCTGACTACATCCAGTCACATTTTGCAGCATGCAAGCCAGCTGCAGTACGCACTAAATGTAAAAAGCAGACGTATGCAATTCAGAACACAGTTTATACGCCATGTGGATCTATTTCTGATTTAATTGATCCCATTTTGCCTGAAATGGTCTCTCCTACTTTGTAAACCTGTCTTTTTTTAGTCCCCTCCTCTTTCTCACCTCTCTTTGTCTCTATGTCTCTCTCTTCTAGTACATTTTGTGCTTTTGCGCGTGAGTACCATTCCCTTGAGGGTGCAGGAGATAGCAGGGGCATGCCATAGCAGTACATTGTCTTCCCCATTACACCGTTTTAGACCCTCGGTTGTTGACACCTCCAGTGCAGGGGGTAATGATACTGTATCTGTGAAAGGAGGGTATAGGTTAATATTGAGGGACAGTTTGTGTTCAGTGGCCTATTATGGATGTCCACAGTGCTTCTATAGATAGAGACATAAGGATAGCCGTAATAGCTAGGTCACAGCTGTTGCCTCTCAGGTAATCGGTTGACTGCATGGTGTTAATGATTTAAGGGTTTTTCTTCATGGTGTATATGTGTATTTGTTATTCATAAATAAACACAGACATACTGATTCCAGATTAATAATGAAGGTTATTCTTTTTAAATAAGTTACTTCATTTGAAGCTGCTTTAATATTTTTATGTTAACAACAGATTAATTGACTATGTGTAATGTGAATGTGGTTGTTTGGTTTTACGGCCCACAACTTTTCTGTTTTGGTTGTCATCAGCGTCACCAGGTGCTGCAGGCAGCTGTTTTTTTAGCAAAAAGCTCTGATAAAGTGATTGATTGATTCTTGTGTGGGACGGCTCATGACTCTTCCAGTGAAGACTCTCTGAACAATCAGAGGCCGGCAGTCTGTTGATGTCACATTTAGTATCGGCTCGGCTCACTTGGAACCTCAGCAGAGCAGGTAGTAAAAAAGCACCAGGTACCAGGTACTATCTCTAATGGAAACAGAAAAAAACTGAGTCGAGTCGAACTGAGTCAAGTTGAGTAGTGCTAGAACTGTAAAGTGGAAAAGCGCCAATAGTTAGCTTGTCAAACATTTAGCATTGAAAAACCCAGACGTTCTATACCTTGAGTTGGTGGAGAGCAAAACAGAGCTAAAACTTCAGTTTAAATAGGAGCAGAGGGGTTCATTTGGGGGTACTTTCCACCTGAACCTCCGGCTATAGCCCAGAGTCATGCGTGGAAGTGTCAGTGAAAATGAACACTTGTCAATCATCTATTGTGCAGCCAATTTAAACTACACCTGCCTCATACAAATGCCTGTGGAGCCCTGCCAGACTACAAAGAGAAAAATGTAGTTTGTGGTTTGGCTTTTAGAGGCTTGCTAAATACATTTGAATGCCAAGCGAGTTTTTTTTCTTCCTCTTTTTTTTTTAAGGTAAGCCTTAGGCTAAGCAAAATACTTTTAATTAGCTACAAAACAAGCTGCAGGCAGAACATTCAGGCCTCTACCTGTGAAATTGTGATTCATTTAATTTTTTCACAGTTTGTTCTGCCAGAAGTACAGACAGGCTGTCTTGCACTCTTCACAAATAATATAAGAAAATAAAAGCTAACTGAGCTGTAAACAAGTTGGTGGTCATTCATTACTGCTAAATCAATATAACACAGGCAGTCAGCTGTAACCATATTTTGCTTATTATAAGCAATGGCATTATGAAAGGAACTGATAAGCATAACTCATAAGTGGTGATGCTCAGATGATACTTGGTGACTGGCTCTCATTGTGTTACCCATGCGCTCAGCGTCACATGCAGTCGGGGAGTCCAGGATGAGAAAGGCCATGTGCTAAAGGCAGGAACAGTGGTACACATGCTTGTAATGCACATGTATGCCAGGGGTCGCACATACACACACACACACACACACACACACACACACACACACACACTGCTAAATAAATGTATGAAGAGGTGAGCAAGCTGTCAGCAGACACAATCGCACACTGAAGAGTCCCACTCAGAGATACCCAGAGCCACTTGGGTTTTTCACACCTATCGACGTGAACTCTGCAACCCGTTCACTGAGGACTGAGGAGGGACATACTAAAGAGACATACAAGGAGAGATAGAGTAATTGTGTGTGTGTGTGTATATATGTGTGTGTGTGCACGCGTGTACGAGAGAGGGGAAAGAGGTGTTACCATGTTCTGTCAGATATGTTCACACCAAGGATAGCAAAGGGACAAGGGAGGTTAGCAGTGTCAAGCTCATGCTCCATTTCTCTCTCTCTCTCTCTCCCTCTCTCTCTCTCTCTCTCACACACACACACACACACACACACACACACAGAATAAGTAACACAGTTTCCAGAGATTTCTCAGGGAGCAAACTTGGATGGATTACGGTACAAGGGGTTAAGATAAAAGGCTTTAAATTCAGTTTACTTTCCCATACCAATATTAAAGCTGAGAGAAAAGAGCAAATTTAGCAAAAGAAGCTCAGATGAATCCCTCATCTCTACAGCTTCTCACCCTACTAAAGTTTTAGCTAACATTATTAAACCATATTTCCATAACATTACCATAATATCATAACATATAAGAACGCATTAGATTAAAAACACAGTAGATATTGCAGGGTTGCTTCCAGAAAATTGGTCAGCTAAGGCAGTGGGCAATGATACATCCGCGGCTAACTCTTTGAATCCCTACAGAGGATGAATTTTTTCATTAAAATGCTGCTGCCATAAGCATAAACATCATCTTAAACACCAAGGTTTGAGGTGCCCCCGGCATTATAATACCATTGTTTGTTTTAAATGATGTAGCGATATGCAAAGATCGGTAGGTGCGTTGTTCACGGCAAGCTGACACGTCTTGTACTGTGGGAAAGTGTGGGATGGGTGGAAGCAGGTATGGGATTAAGGAATGTAGCAAGCTAGCAGGAGAAGGGTGTGTTGCATGTGTGTGCAGTGTCTGTATCAATTTTTCCCAATTTCACACAGAATTCTCCTCTGATCTATACTAATAATTATATATTGCCCATGGAGGGACAACAGATGGAAATGAGCTAGCAGCTAAATCTATATCATATCTTCTCCTCGCATGAGATTGTTATTGTTATTAATGTTATTTTGTACATGCTGCTCCCAATGTTCAGACAAATCATCTTGTTAATCAATTTACCAATGAAGGGACAGTTAAAACAATCGTCTCACTCATGAAATACCTGTTATGCGATTGAAGCTTTATAGATATGATGTTACATTTCATTAAAATGTATGTTAGAATGGACACGCTTTATTTCTGGCGAGATGGAGCGCCTCCTCTACAAAAACAAAATGCGGGAAACCCAGTTTATTTGTATCAGTTTGTTAGTAAAGCAATTATGTTCCATATAATGCTTCACAAATTGCTGTGACTTGTTTTTTTTTTGTTTTTTTTAACTGTCAGCCGTTTCATAGGAGATGAAAAACACACATTTTGAAATAATCATAGAAACAAATTACTTTTGGATAAGTGTGTGTGTGTGTGTGTGTGTGTGTGTGTGTGTGTGTGTGTGTGTGTGTGTGTGTGTGTGTGTGTGAAAAGACCATCAGGAGGAAAACTACTGTATTTGTTGGTAGTTCAATTCATTTTTCTATCATTTCTCATGTCTTTTTATCATCAGCATTACATAATCACTCTAATCTGGCATCAGGAATACCTAAAAGAAATGCAACTGAATGGGTCTTTATATCATTGGGATGCTTTACTCCATTGTATGACCATTTCTCTGATGTATTAACTCAGTAATTTCATTGAACATTAATTGAATCACAGTGAGAAATGAAGGTGCAGTGGAACAGAACGAAGCATATGAATAATATTTCAAGAGCTAATTATGCTTAAGGGGTATTATCTAACTGGACTTTCCAGTTGCCATTCAACCAAGTAAAATTAATTCTTCATGCAAATGCGCCTCTTTCCCAGGAAGAGAAAAAAAATCACAAATGAGCAATTCAACAGGGGTTGGCACATCCGTTCATGCTGCTAGTTTTTCTGGGAAGATGCAGACAGGATTTGCCTCAGATTGAGGTTTTGTGGTTGTGAGAGATTTGTCTGTTTTGTCATTTCATGCTGATGAAAAAGGAGGGTTTCAAAATTCTTCCTTTGGCAACATGTTTTTTTCTGCATGAGTACATTGAGTCAGAATCCTTTAGAAACATGGTACAAGCTTGCTAAGACTAAGAATCATTTAATATTTTAATCGTAACTCCAAGAACAAGATGATATGAAATGAGCAACACATATGATGAAATGTTTGATATTTGTCTCTTTACCTTGTCCAGGATTTTTAAACTACATTGTTCTATTAAAATACTTTTATCCTGTTCAATTAGTCAGATTAAGTGCTTCTACCAGTCCTTCCTAAATGTCTAATATGTATCTAGGCTCCTTCACTTAATGCTTTAGTAAAGATAAAGACCATGCAATGTGTCTGAATAGTGAAACAAGATACTTTGTCATTGGTGTGGCAACAAGAAGTGCAACAGTATAGTATGTCACAATATCCAAACTTAAACATTAGTTCAGCTTAATGCACATGAAATAGCTTAAGCAGCACAATTTCTGTTGTAACAACAAAAGCTCATTTACAGCTGCTATAATAACTGACTGCTGGTTTGAACATCTCTGGTACTTGCAGCCAAAAGATACAATTCAGTTTGATTGAGAGTGAAATAAAAATGCTAGTTTTGCAATATTATGCAGACATTATCCAGCAAATTGAAAAACTGTAGATTGATAACACTTTTATATCTGTACGTTAGCTCAGCTTGAAACAACGAGTCAGCTAAGCCGGTCACACTTTTGATAAGTCAGAGGATTTGTGTGTTTTCTCTCATGTAGCTTCTGATCAGGTTAGGAACACGTGAGTGCTCTTCATTTTGCAACAAAACCAATATTTTTAATGGCAGCTTTCCTACACACCCCAAACAGTTACTGTCCCAAAACGTGTGGACTGGAGTTATTATCAAGAGGGTTTTATGCTAGGTATGAAATATATCACAACTTCATATATATAGTATGTATAGTCCATTTGAAGCTGCCTTGATGTGTTTGAAAAAAGAATATGAAAAGATGGCCTATTCATTAACAGGGAAGTTGACAACTCAGGGGCAGGAAAAGATGAGAAACTGTTTTACTGATTTCATCTCTAAAATCCACTACATCACAAAGGAGGAGTGCACATGACAGAAAGTGACAGTGAGATACCATGACATTCAAAGCATAATGAGGCCTGTTTTCCCCACTTTATGCAGTTTTGGTTAATTTCAGCTCTTTTTAATAGTGCTTTAGGAATGTGCTAAGAGTGTGTAGGAACTGTCATAATTGTTCCCAGAGTTTTATATTTGGCTTGTGTGTGCAGCTACAGTTCCTGATGTCCAGAGCCTAACCAGACAACGCTGCAGGCAGGGGAGTTCCAAGGCTCTGCCAGGGTATTTCCCTCTACCACTGGCCCCCTGCCCACTGGACTGGGGAGGGAAGGGTGGCCTGGCCTTTATGGAGCTGAATGGATAAAGAAATCAAAACCTCAACAGGCCCTATTGTGCCAGAGGATCAAAAGGAGCGGTGGCACGGCAAGGGCTTTGATCATGAGGCGAACACAGGAGTGGAAAGGGGCTGGTTTCGGGGTGAGAACACCCCTTCTCATGAGCTCATAAAAAGACACTAACACACAGGTGCAAGGATATACAGTGAAAGTATGTAGACACGGACATACTGTGCATGCACAATGACACCCATACACACACACGCGTTGTCACTCTAAGAGCATGCGGTGCTGTTGGCTTTGATGCCTGTGTGTGTTTGTACCTAAGGCGAACTCACACAATCACTCAGCACTGTGGTCGCATTGCTGCAGTGTAACGTTTCAGCAATGAAGGCTGAACTGGTGTGTTCAGTTAAGTTTACAACTGCTGGGGTTTTGTACACTTTGTTATTGTGTATGCTGGATTTAAACAATACAACCAGTTGTGCAGATGTTACGCAAGGGCACCTGAGCAATAGTGGGAAAATACCTAGAGTTTTTATAGATTCTCCCACAAGTCACAACTGCAGTAGTATCACTTCTAACCCAATGTACACTGCAAAAAGGGCCATGTTAAGTCAGTTACATGTGCAGTTGTAAAAATGTTGATGTTGAGGTGAAAATCTTTAAACTTACCTGAAAAAATATCTCTTTCCTCCAGAGTTGAACAATATTAAGGGTGTCTTCAAACCTGTAGTTCTTTTGCTTTGGTCTGAATCAGTGAAGGAGTTGGTAAACTTGTTGGGTTTTCCCCTTGGTTCAGTTTCTTTGCCCACAAAAAATAATTAAAATGAACCACAATGCATCACTAAAAGCCATGTGGGAATGTTCACTCCTCTCAGTGGTGCAGGAGCCAGTTTGTGAACATAGGAGGAAGGTCCTGAAGAAGGTCTTCTGGACAAATATTAAAAATGCAGCATACTTCATTGTGCTAGTTGGAGCCAATTGGACCTCAATTCATTCTCCAGCATCCTGTTAACAACTGTAGATTTTACTGATCCACATCCCAATATGCAAAACACACCTGGCTACCGAAGCTGTTTAGATAGCATGCCTAGTAGTTGGGCTGGATCGTGGTTGGATCACGTTCCCTCTACAAATGAGCCATTCCAGAATTTGTTTGGGACCTGGCTGTTTTGGTCCGCCCTGTTCAGATCTTCTCAAATAAATCATACCAAAGAGAAAAACAAAGCAGAGTGGGGAACATTATCGTCTGTATCAAAATGTGTGCAAATCCATGAGTTGTGGAGACATTTAACAAACTATGTCAACCTCATGATGGGACAAAATGAAAACTCTGGGGAAGTCAGTAGGATTCACCATCTGGGGACCATGAATGTCTACACCACTGTCCAAATTGTAGAGCAGTCCATTTAGTAGGTGTTGAATTAGTTAAATATGGATGAAAGTAGCTAATGATTTGACAGCCCTGGAGCTATGCCACTAGCATGTCTAAAAATAGATTTAAATGATTTTATTTTTTATTTTGAGCTTATTTGTATTTGAAACAAGTCATATTATCTGATTTTTTTTATCTGAATCTTTTGTATTGTTAGTTTAATCTAGGTTATGGCAATTTCCCATTTATCAGCACCTACTTCCCATCAATATGGTTTATTATTCAATAGCTAAGCAGAACCCAGCTGCAGCTCATGTCAAATTACTTTGGGTTACCAATGATTTCAATTATTTTCTTCCTGAAACCTTGTTAGGGTATTTTACCATCAGCTGCCAGCACAGCTCTGGATTCTCCTGCCCTTTACACACTGCCGTGCTAATCTGTGCCCAGATATACACTGTTTATTTTGCTATATTAAGCATGTGTGAGTGTTGACCTGCCCAGCAATATTTACTTCTATCAAGCTTTATTTTAGGATATGTGCCAGAAAACGATCAACATGGAAGAACTTTAAAATTGCAAGTGTATTTTCCTCAGTGTTTTTCCAGAGTTCAAGTAAATCCACTTCTTAAAATATGGTAAGTGTACACAGCGTGATGCCTTCCTGAAACTGACCAGTTAAAACAGGATGAAAGGAGTGTTCTGTTAATGATTTCACCAATGAAACAAAAGACAAAATACCTTTAGACAAATGAGACATTTTGTACCAAAGTGAGTATGTGACCTAGTTTATTTAGTTTTTAGATCCTATGCAGCGGTGTTCATGGAGTGTCCTCTTGTTACTCTACCTGAACAGGTCACATGTGGCAGTGTTCCCAGTGGAAAAAGATCAAAGGGAGAGGTGGAGATCCATCGAAAAGCCGGCGGTCACCTTGGAGCGCTAAGCTTTGAGTGGCCAAACAGCGGAAAGTCACAGTCTATCTTAATCAGGGTCTTAATTCTGTGTGCTGATAAGACATTAAAGAGAGTAGAACAAGTACAAATAACTCTGTGTTTGTCAAAATACACTCACACCCAATTTGTCCATTAAGACATTTGGTCAAACAAACAGACTGTATTATTGTACTTAGAAGATAGAGAAGTACTGTTTGTTTGGCTATTTGGGTAGCATTGAAGGTCTGCCGGTCCAACCCTATGGTGCACACTGATATAACTCAACAACTATTGGATAGATTACCATGAAATTACTTTAGTGCCCCCACAGAGTTTCCTCTAATGCCACTGGGAGGTTGACATTTTTGTTTTTTAGTGAAATGTCTCAACATGCTGTTTGATGTAATGCCTTGAAATTTTGTACAGTCATTTGTGGTCACCAGGAGACAAAACCTAATGACTTTGGTGCTTCCCTTTTCAGACTTTTCATCTACCGCCAAGTGAAATATATCATTGTTTAGTTGATGGTTTGGCACTCAGATTCATGGCTCCCAGATGATGAAACTGAATAACTTTGGTGATCCCCTGACATTTTCTTCTTGTGCCAGCCATGAGGTTGACATTTCTGATTTTGAGTAAATTGTCTTGGCAACTATTGGACTATTGGTCAGGTTCAGGTCCAAATTATTATGGCTAAATACTCACAGAACTACTGACATTCCCACAGAACAGTGAACAGCAACAGAACAGCAATTGCCTGTATTGACACTGTTATGGCTATTCATTTTTCAAAGTTGGCATCGGACTCACTGTCTGCATTGCAACTCCTGGCTGTGGCAACATGCTTGAAATGGAAAACTGGATGGAGAAATGTGAGTTGGGCACTATTTACACACCAGCAATGTTGAGGAAAGACAAACAGAGCCCATGAAAGTCAAGGTGTTCTCCGTTGTGGAAAGTTTGTGATAACCTTAATCATAGTTTCCTAATCAGTTGTGAGAGACTGAGGCCTCTGGAAATAGTTGGCCCCAGTCAATGTGGTCACACCCCCTTACTGGTTTTGGTGGGCTTGTGTGAGTTTGGTCTATGTGTGTATATGTTCATGTTTGCATGTGTGTGTGTGTGTGTGTGTGTGTGTGTGTGTGTGTGTGTTTTTGGGCCCTGGACAAACAGAGGCAGGGGTCCTGTTGACGAACCAATTAAAAAGCAGGAAGAATGGGGGAGGACACACAGGCCCAGCAGCTTTGCCCATCATTCAAATTAGAGATGGCAAGTGGAGTAAAAACAATCAGGTTGTTATGAAGCACTTTGGTTTTGTTTTTTTGTTTTGTTTCTTAGGTAGAGTTAACATATGCTCCAGTTAGATCCTATTCAAATTATCAGGAGTACATCCATGTGGGGAAATAACTTTCATCAGTTACTTATTGACTCCTGTTTATTCAAGTCTCTGTTTAAGAGAAATCATCTTTAACAGTATTAAGTTAAAATATAATGAGTAGATCATTATATTTTAACTTAATACTTTATTTCTTTGACAATTAATTGTTTTGGTTTCATTAAAAAAGTAAATTCCTCACTTTATGTCCTTTTTATTCCAAATTGTCAAATTGTAGTAGTTTCTGATAAAGGAGTATCACAAAGGAAATCCAGTAAAAAAAAAACTGGTTGGCTTGATTATATACTGAAAGAGTTCATAGGGAATTTTTGTCAAATGTCAAAGTTGATAATGAATAAATGGTAAACTTGGGGTACTTCCACAAGAAGATGTATTTAACAGTATCATGAAGATTTCCCCAGGAACCCAGAAACCAGTTTAGTAACAAATGAACTTTACCTGCATTTCAGAACCAGGAAGATGGGCCTAAATTAAGTTCCTGGGCCATAGGGTTCTTATCTGTAAAAAGTCCTTGGAGTACTCACTAATGGAACATCAGGACAGAGTTTGCAGTGCTGATCATTGCTGGTAAAACACAAGTCTCATGTCTGCTGCAACTTGTGTAAAACATTAATTCGCAAAGTATGCAAGCAGAGGTTGCCAGCAATCTCAATATAATAACAAAGAATGGAAGTTTCCTGTAATAGTGCTCAAGCAAGTTATTTAGGCAACTTTCCAACTACTTGACACAATAGAATAAGAGAAAGAGAATGACTGACAATAAAAAGGCAAATGAAACAACAAAACTCAAATCTGATTTTTCAGAAAAATAACCAGAAAGACACAGGTGTCCAGACCTTCTGGTGCTTTCAGTTTCTTTTCATCTTCTTTTGTCAGCTCACCTCTACATGCCCTGTCTACAACACACTGCAGCTGCACAGCAGTCAATCACAATGTGGAAACCTTGGGTTGTTGTCACAAATCACGTCAAAAATGTAATTAGCCTCATTTTCTGTACAGTATTTAGGATGCAATTCAAACAGGAATGTGCAAAAGGGGGACTTTAAGTTACTTTATTTACTGAATTTACTTCCTGGGGTTTCTCAGTTTGTGGGTCTAATTGGTCATTAAGAGCCAACTGAGAGTGAGGCAATAGCAGCCAAACGTTCAACAGCACCAGACAGTCTGCTTATCTAACTGTTGTGTTCTCCAGTAGACCCTCAGAGAGCAAACCAGGATGGGACAGAAACAGTGCCGACAAGGGTTCAGAGGTCAGGCGTAAAGTAGATGAAAAGGGGAGACTGGAAGGATGAGGCAGGTAAGGAAAAATGATTGTGAAAAATACAGGGAGCCAGGAGAGGAAGAAGAAAGAGCATGGCAATAAAAAGAGAAGGGGAGGGGGCTTTGACTCACAGGTGTTTCTTCCCTTTGAAGAGGGGATTCCTCCCTCGCCTTTAAGCAGGAAAATAATTAACACTTTCACGGTTGCCATGCCAACACGCAGCTTCTCACTCTGCTCTCAGCTGTGAGCATTCCTGGCTGTAATTACCCACAGTTCAAGGGCCCTCCATAATTACCCACAATCCATCTGCACCTCCATCTGAGAAAGAGACTGAGGAATGAGGAACAGAGGAGCGACAGCATTTTTTTTTGCACATTCTGTCTCATAAGACGTATAGAAAGGTCACACGTACTCAACGGAGGGCGTGGCAGTGTCGCTGGGAGCCTTAACGTGACTTTTAACTGTACTTACTCATTCTTTTACTGTTTCTCTTTACATCCACCCCTCTGCTTCTGGCTCTTTTCAAACAATTACCAACTGAAGACATGTAAAAAGAAAAAAAAAGACCTGCTAATTATCTAGCTAATGTGCATTTGCAGGTATAATTGCCGTCAAACAAATATACATTTAATAATCAAACAATATTCAATAATGTCCTCACCAATCATCCAGAGTGATAAATATTTGAAGAGTTGCCAGCAGCATCATCAGCCTCACATGATGATGAAATTACACATGCCAATATTGACACGTGAGGGGAAAGCTTATTATATTCACGGGAAATAATTGGACATGTTGTATATAATTATTCAATAAGCACTCAGTGTTATCTTCGGCAGGCACAGGTTTCGGTTGGGGTAGTTGTGATTACAGCGCAAAAGCTAACCAATTACAGTCGAGGATGGGAGTCTTGTATTTCAAACTGCTGAGCGTGCAAAGCCTATTGACGTGCAATTAGTCAGGCCATCGTTAGGAGGCAGTTCATCGCTGACGCTGACGCTTCTCGATTAATTCTCATTACCTCCCTGTATGTGAGTGTGTGTGTGTTTATGCAGGGTTTTGTAAGGATAGGACAGAGTGGAGTGTGACTTTTGGATGTAGAAGGTCGTTATGCTAATCAGTATCATTAGCCCAAAAGCTCTAAATGGAGTATTTTATAGACAAGGTTCCCCTTCTGTTGCTTTTTACTTTTAAGACTTCTCAGATGGCTTTGGTTCATTTAAACCAGTGAAAGCAGTGACTTGATTTATTTTCTTTTTCATATGAGGAATTTTAAGGGACAAGCAAGCTTATAGGGTCAGGATCCCCTTATCATTGACATGCACACCTGCATACATGTTATTCCATCTCAGTGGAATTTGGCCTGGTTATCCACAAGAGACAAAACAACTTCCTTTGCTTTAGAAGGTAGCAGTGATGAGCTGCCAATCAGAATCCCACCTTACACCTTTTAATTACCCTGATCATGTAAAGGCGGACAGAACCAAATTGAGTTTGAAGACCTGATAATGCGGACTCCCGTCTCCCTTCTCCAGTCACCATTTAGTTCATTTCAGTGTGAGCGCTCAGGTGTGAAGGATTTGAGCGTGGGGGGCGGGGCATGGGGGGGACCTTTTTATTGTGTTCGTGTCATAGGTGTCGCGGCGAGGGGGTCTGCAGCTGCTTTGCTTGCTATTGTCACTGTGTCATAACATCAGGACCTATGGATTAGGGCCTCTTGCGGGTTAAATTTCTGCACAATGTGTCCAAGCTCCACAGTGACATGTGGCTATTAGCCAGACTAATGAATAAATAATGATGTGACCATCATGGCTTGACAGGAGCTGTGAAGATGGAATATAAACACAACATGAATGGTATACTTGGTTATAGTGGGTGTGTAAGGGTGAGCACTTATTTTGTGTGGGGGTTATGTGTGTAAATGTATGTATTAGGCACATGTGTCTTTGGCGCATCGGCACGCTTCCTTCTCAACTGCTGTGTGTGATTGTAAAATGTGTGTTCGTATGTGTGGGCACAGACTGCTGACCAGGCAGCTTGTGCCAGAGCTCGGGCCCTCACAGACACACCGTCAGCACAATGCCTGTCATAGCAGCCATCCAATCAGATCCCTCGAAGCGCAGGCCAAAGGGCAGACAGGAACCAATTGTTGTAACAGGATCCTATGTGCAGGGGCATAAATGGTGGCTCAAAAGTTCAACAGTAGCACAAAAATAGCAAATAGCTCTTCTCATCCTGATGGTTGCTGATACCTTATTTTAGTTGTTAAATAGGTGAACAGTGTCCATAATATAACTTAGTTATAGAAGTTAAAGTTCCAAAGCAATGATGAGACCAAGACCAAGAGTATACAGCCACACTTTGAAGTATGTCAACCATCTTAGTGTAGCATATTTGCATGCTAACATTTGCTCATTTTCACCAAATACAAAGTAAAGTTGAGAATGAGACGAAGTTACTTTTGCAAATATTTGGTCATAAACCAAAGGAGTGGATAAACCTGCTGGTGGCGCTATATGAAAGGTAAGACAATCACCAACATTATTAGAGCTCATCCTCTGGGTTTGATGGATATAGGTACCAAATTTCATGACAAACTACCCAGTAGTTGTTGAGATATTTCAGTGTTGACCAACCAACTGACCAACAAACCCATGTCACTAGCTGCCCCCAGTGACACTCCACTAATGTGTCCAAGAAGGCCCCTATCATATATACAAGAATTTTACTCGTCATTTGCTTCAGAAGATTCATATTTTTGAATACTGTCTGATCATAACAGCACATTCTTTCTCTTTCTTTCTTGAGTATTTCCATCAGTGTTGGACAGGCGTCAAATATCTTCTTTGGTCCATATCAAAAACATTTTAAACTGAATGTACGAAAATACCAAGGACATCGTCTTGATATTGAACTGCAGCCCTTTTGCACAATCCCCATCTGATTTGACTCAAACCATAAAAAAAGGCTCATCTGTTTTCTTTTATCTGTATCCCCCCTTTTGTGATTGGTACATATAAAATAAGAGGAAATCAGTACAAGGATAATGGCTTTTACCTGGATTCACCTCATTAGAGTGAAAAAGTAGCTCTTATATTTTGATCATGCAGTTACAATCAAAGCTCTCAGGACCGTCTTTGGCCCTATTGCCCTCCCCTCCAAGGGTCGTAGGCCTGGAGGATTTAAGGCTTTGGTCTCAGTATCCTCTTAAGACAGGGATGGGCAGTTAAATGGATCAAGTCACTGAAGGGGAAGTGGAGCACTTAGCTGAAACTTTCATGTATACAGTATGTGGACGTTATATACGCCTGCTCTGCTGCTGAGGATTAACTACCAACGCAGCTGCTTGAGGGCAGGATTTCTGAAACAGTTAGAGCAATAGACTGGAAAGTGATTATTGACTGGTAAATAACAATCTCTTAATAAGGATAAGAGGTGAAAACTGCATTTGGAATGTAAACCATTTATGTCAACCGTTAAATAAAACTTGCAATGTCGCTTTGATAGCTGAAATTGCATCCATATGGTCGCCTGAGGAGACCCCCATTAGAGGGAAAGCAGTGAAAACATAGCACCTGTTTTGAATTTCGCCATCAAAACTGTGCTAATCTTTTCTACTGCAAAATGTTTTACTGCCTGAGTTCAGAGTTGGGCAAAATGCCGGCCCTTTTTACATGGTATACTCAAAGGCCAACCCAAACCCAAAAACCTGAACTAACGTAATAAAAGGTTGTTCCTATCCAAATGATCAAATAGGATTTGTTTTTATGAAATCTCCTACAATAGCCCTGAGGCTTGTTCTGTCCCCTCTTGCAGTATTTACGTAAACACACACACACACACGTTGACCATGTGCACTGAAGATAGAGAGCTCAGACACAAATGAGCTAAGCTGATATGGGTCCTTTTACTACTTGATGTGAAGTGCCAATATTAAAGATGTTTGGTAGCAGGAAAGAATTTGTGTGCAAGTGTGCTTCATGTGTGCATAGTTTGCTTTTTTGGCGCTTATTCACACAGTGTCACTGAGTGCATCAAGAGCTGACACATATTACATCTAGTAGAATAACCTCTGGCCAGGTTTCTCTTTTACTATATCTCATTTTATTGTCCTTCGTGTCAAGAGAGTGATAAGAAATGTTAACATAAGAACAAACAAAAACATTGCACGGTTGTAAATTCAATGCCATATATTGCAAACATTAACTTGTTTCATTCTTCACTTTGCCCTCCTTTAATTTCCTGGTTGTAAACTTAAATACACACCCACACACACACACACACACTAGTATGACCTGGGGCTATCACTCTAACAGTAGAGTACATCTAGGATAAATATTAATCTTACATCCTCTTTAAATTATGAGGAAAAATATACATATATTTATATATATTTATATATAAAGTGTGAAAGTGAAGGTGTGATGGAATGTGTAGAAGGAGCTAATGAACAGTTATGCAATGTGGCTGCCAGATTACCACGCTGACAAGGGACCTGACATTGTTACATAATGCTGAGTCCAGACAGTAATCCATATAGCAACCTGGCAAATCATGTAGCATGCATGACTGCTGGCCTCAACCTGTCCAGGAGAGTGTCAGTGCAAGTGGCCAGAGCATTGTATTGTGATATGTGTATTCTCAGTTTGTCTTTCTGTTTTCCTTCTGGTCATGCAGAGTCACTTGGTCACTACTTATAGGACAATAAACTTACATTATTTAATTACAAGATTTAAATAATCAACTTCTGTCTCATATGTATAAGCACAGTATTCTGCTTTTATGGGGAGTTTATACTGACAAAGGGGAGGTGAGTAAAAGTGGATGGTGCACAAGAGCTAATAAGCTATAATTATCTCAAATTTGGACTCCTGAATTCTCTAATTCCTCAAACATCAGCACTCAAGACAGCTTACTTATCAGTCAGCTGTGCAAATTTGGGGATCAAAGTTCACTAATGTTAAAACCAACTTGAGAAATTTGCATGGATTTAGCTTGCTTCCTCAAGGAAATCCACAAGATGGTAAAATTCATAAGAAATTAAATGATGTCATATTGCAATCCTTGTGGCATCCTGGGTTGGACAACCCCAATGGACATTCATTCTTACACAGATTTGGATTCTAAGGGCACAAGTGGAGATGGTTGGGAGGGTTCGGGAGGGGGTCGGACTGGGTACCGTTTACAATTATAATCAGTTGAATGATGCAGCTTCCCTATTCGTATGAATATTTTTATTTTCAATATATGCTGCAATTGAATACATGGAACTAATGGAAAAAACAATAAAAATTGTTGAAGAAAAAGAAATTAAATGATGTCTTCACATAGTTTTGCTGTTTTAATTTGCTGGTGTGACCATGTCTTAAATATTCATTCCTTTTTAGTGATGGCACAAACCTCATTTTTATATGAAATTCCAAAAGATGTACAATATGTTTCATTATATAATACTTGTTAAGGCTGTACATGCTCACTCAAGGACAACGCTACATCAAACATGCCTGCAGAGAACATAATACATGTATATCCTGCACACATGTTGAGGAATCCAACCTCAGCACCATGCATGACAAACTCAGTCCCTCAGATTTCCCTGGCAGAGAGCACCAGCTCAACCAAGCTGGATCGATTTCAATCGGCGGCTTACCAAAATGATGTGGCAGCCACCGGACTAGCGTGATGGCGCTAAAAATAACCTCAGCTGACCCCAAGGCTCAGATGTGGCCACGTACCCTCTGGTGTGTCTGGTTTTATGTGTCCCCAATGAAACCCATCAAATTACAGATGCAAACGCAGCCGGACCCCTTATCAAAACTATTTCGGCTCACTGACACAGTTTACTAAGGCAGTAATTAGAGAAAAAGGAAAATGGGAGGCATCCCAGGCACGCGGAGAAAGAGAAACGGGGCAAATATGAAGAAATAGGAGCGAGAAAGAGGAGGGTGGACAGTGACAGCTCATCAGCAGGCCACAAGTCGTTTTTCTTTTGCTCTGTCTGCCCCCACCTCCCATTTCATCATTTTCTCTACATCCATGGATCAAAGGATTGGTGAACATAAATAAAAACCCTGATGATGATTTCCCATGAGAGCTGTGAACAACTGCATAGCACGCGTTCATATGAAGCCTCAGCAAAACAGCTGTCTGTGCCTTAGCTGTCAGCACGCCCGGCTTGGCCAATTGCCTGACTGCCTGACTTGCTTCTCAAATGGTTCACACCGCCATGAGAAAAAAAAAAAAGGTTATAAATCATGAATACTTTATAACTTCACTGGTCCTCGTTTAGGGCAACGCCTTGTAGATCTTGGATTTATCTCTACATCATACACTACAATACTTTGGATGATAGGATTGAGAGCTCCACATGTGTATTTATTGCATTTTTTAAGTTTGCTTTTAGAAATGCTGCCTGAGGTGCCATGTAGGGGCATTGTAAAGGGAAAAGAAGATTTTTATAAGAACTGGACTTTTTCCTTGATAGTCTCTACATTTATGAGCATTTCACCTCATTAACCACCACTATTATATTCCAATTAGACAAAGTAGAAATATTAGTTATTTTGCAGAAATTCAGTTAGGCTAGGCAAAGGGAAGGAGAAGGGATGATGATTATTATTATTTTTATCCATCTATTGTGTCTTTTTGTCATATTCAGAAGCATGTTATTTGCTGGAGCCTGTCCCAGCATGCACTGGCTGAAAGGCAGTAAACACCACGAGTAGGCAGGTGTCCAATCTATCACAGGGCTGATATTCAATATCTTTCCAGTCACTACACCTTCGCTCCATCCACTCCACCTCCATTTGCGCACTTGCATGGAGTGCATGCTATACTGAGGGCTATCCCAAGTCCTATTTTGGTCCACCATGTTGCATTTGCTAAAGGTTAAGAATGGAGAATGAATAACACAGTTTACTGTTTGATATTGAGTGCCTTCCTCAACAGTGAGTGTGACTTCATCTAAAGTGACACTGTATAGAAGTGCAAATGAGGAGGGAGCAGTTTGGGAAAAAGCCATAGAAGTAAAAACTTGTTCAAGCTCATAACTATAGGCAATTTAGTATTTCAAATTCACCCGAGGTCATCTGTTTGGACTTTGGGAGGAAGCACACAGTAAAACCTGGCAGGTTTCACACGGAAAAGTGTGAGAGATTTGGCTTCTGAAAGAACATTGGGGGGGGGGGGGGGGGGGGGGGCAACAGTATTAAAAGCAATTCATGATAACAACTGTATGGGTCAAACTCACAGTGCCTCTAAAAATAAACTCATGAATGATCATGCAGCAGAGGTGGAAGGTTTTTTTCTGCAGGGAATAGACGGGTGCTAACACTGGTGCAGGGTCGAACTCATTTTCTTTGAAGCATAATCCAATAAACCACTGAACTCTTTGTCATTTATGCTAATGTTTCATAAGATAAAAGCAAATCAACCCTTGAGGTTCTTCTATATGCCCCCACACAATCTGCATGTGCATAGTAGTATATTGGTACATTCTTGGTACATTTACGTATCCTCTTGACACATTTTCTTTAGGGGAATACAAAGCTTTGTTTTTCAATATATGCAATGTCCATACAGCATTGTTATGCTGGGAAATAACATAAAACAATGCACGAATGTGTTGAGAGAATGCATTTTCTCCACATGTATGAGTGACAATGCACTAGAAAGACAAAACAGAGTACATTACCATACAGTGAATATACAGAGCATCACTGCAGGTTAGCCCAGAGGCTGTTACTCTGCTCTCATATGCAGCCCGTGTGTGCACATTTACATAACTTTGCAGTCGGCAGGCCTATAGCAAGATAAGGTTCCCTGGAACTATCCAATGCTTCTGTTTGGTTAGTGGTTACACACTTACACATACACATACATACACACACAGGTTATCAGAGGTAGCAGGGGATAAAAAGTGGAAAGTTCACTGAGAACCAAGGTCATGTCAGATGTGTAATAGTAAAACGGGAATGTTTAGGACAGCTGGCCTTAGACACCTTGATATGGTTATGGTTCCATGTGCTATCGTGTCATCATACTACACTATTTTGTTTTCATACTGTCAGTGTGTGATATAGTGCTCTCCTGTTTTATTGTTATTCATGAATGTGCAAAGAAATTTAGTATGCTCTCTCTAGCTAGATGTGCTATTAAGTTATAATTTTAGATTCTTTAAAAAAAAACATTTGTAGACATTTTAAGGTGTCATTTAGATTGTTTCTAATTTGAGTTTTTAAATACATACTACTAATGCTAGTAAGTATTGTAATGTAAGTAATGTAAGTAGTATAGTATGGCTCTATATTTGGCCAGGACACTCCTGAAAAAGAGATTTTTAAACAAAGGTTAAATAAAAAGATTGAATTATTCATCATATCTGTTGTTTACATGTACACTTTTTATTTAGATCTTAAAATCATTATTAGTATCAATAATAAAAATGACAAAAATGATTTTCAAACTGCTCAATTAGGCGAAGTGTTGTGAACTGTGGAGGACAGCACAAAAAGGTAAACAAATAAAACGAGTAAATGTAAGTAGGCACCACCACTGTGAACAATGATAGTGTGTTACTTCACAGTTTGTGGTGAACTACACTACAAAATGAAGTCTCTCCTGCAAACATGAACCGTGTGTCTCCCACTGCAGCGCTGCAAAGGAAAAAGGGAGGGGAGACGTCTCTGAATTGCCGCCACGTGCGCTCAAATGCCTTCTTTATTATAATAACTTTTTCTCGATTGGTCCAGATACGAAACACAGTATTTATATACGACATCTAATTGGTCGTCGCCTCCGAGTCGATAGTGAACACAGCGCAAAGCTTCCAGACAAGGGGATTCTTGGGCGTCTCGTACTATGAAAAGTAGTGCGTGGTGCAAAGGAATATTCCGATGATATTTTCGAATAATTGTACAAATAAATTATATTAACTGCCTTTTATTTTCACGTGGATGCGTATCAAGTAAAAAGGTGTCGATTTATAACCTCGAATTCAACGAAAGTGTCGATTTGTATTGGTGGCGGAGGGATACACGCATCCCACTGCGCGTCAAAATATTGGCTTGGGGAGACCGCGCCAAAGCTCAGACAGCGGCCACTCTTCAGGATATCAACACGCAGCGGAGGGCCTTTAAACGCACTCTACTGTCGTCCACGGCTGCTACACACGTCGGAGTGTTCGTTGTTTTTTTTATTACTTCAGAGGACTGTTTTCGTCAGGAGGTACTAGAGTCGAGACACACAATCCAGATTTGATGCCGGTTTTTGGGGGAACGGTGTACGACTTAACGGTCGTGACACGACTTTAACGGGCGCGGTGCGACGGAGTTGGTGCACTGCTGGACTGGATATATCACCGGTTACCCGCTAAAAGACGAGACCATCTACACTGCGCTTCAATTCACTTTTCTTCTTGCTAAACTGGTTTCCACTCGACTCTACACGGGTGAATAGGGATCTCTTTACGCCGGCTTCTGAGCACGAATATGTTGCTGTCAAAGTTTGGTTCATTTTCGCATATTTGCAACCCTTCAAGTATGGACCACCTACCAGTGAAAATACAGCTCCAGCCGGGTAGGTTACCCTTATCAAGCATTAACTTAAAAATAGCTCTGTAATGTAACATCTGAGAAGTAGTTTGATGAACGTATTTATACTACGCTTGATTTAATTTAGAGTAAGCTAGCAGCGGTGCGAACACTTGACCTCGCACTGAGCTGTGGTTTGTTATGGGAATAACGTTGCTGCGCTTACCTTAATATTCCCTCTTTTTATTTTATTTGCAGTTAAAGTGGAAAAGGAGCCTTTTGAAAAGGTTTACCAGGTGGGATCTGTGCTGGGCAGCGGAGGATTTGGAACCGTGTACGCCGGTAGCCGGATTTCCGATGGCGCACCGGTAAGGATCGGAGTCTATGTTTTGATCCTACACTAAAACGTGACTTCTCCATAATGTTTGAAGAATATCATGCTTACGTTTTTCCCCCTTTTGGTGTTTTTTCAGGTTGCTGTGAAGCATGTTGCGAAGGAGAGGGTGACCGAGTGGGGCACAATTGTAAGTATCCGTGTGTGTGTGTATGTGTATGGTTTGTTTTGGTCCCCCCCTCCCCCTTCCCACCCCCGGCTTCTGCTGCTCGGTGTTGTGATATTAAAAGGAGAAAGGCATCGTGTATTTATATATATATATCCCCTCCATCTATTTAATGCAGAACGGAGCTATGGTGCCTTTGGAGATCTTGCTGCTGAAGAAGGTCAGCTCGTCTTTTCGCGGAGTTATCAAATTGCTGGACTATTACGAGCGTGCTGACGGCTGGCTGATCGTTATGGAGAGGCCGGAGCTCGTCAAGGACCTTTTCGACTTCATCACCGAGAAGGGCGCACTGGACGAGGACACGGCGAGGGGCTTTTTCCGCCAGGTTTTGGAGGCGGTCAGACACTGCTACAGCTGCGGTGTGGTACACAGAGACATCAAAGATGAAAACCTGCTTGTGGATCTGCGCACCGGGGAGCTCAAGCTTATTGACTTTGGCTCAGGGGCGATTCTCAAGGACACAGTCTACACCGATTTCGACGGTAAGCAGCTGCCGCCCCCTCTTTACACATGAATCTGTTTTATAAGCTGTTACATCGCTGGCGTTATGAATTATTTTGACTGAATACGTATCAGCGTGGGCTCGGTTGTATTTGCCCTTGATGCTCCGCTGAGCTATATTCAGATATGGAGGCGTTCATGAGGCTGTGACGCAGTGGTCTGTTTTTAATCGAGGGTTTTCCTCGCCTGGGGTCTCTCAGCTTATTACTGATCGATGCTGTTAAATGAAAAGTTCCCAATGTTTTTTAGCGGGATGACGCATGTTGTGGATAAACAGACATGACTCACAGTTTATTAACCGCAACAGTGGTCGTTTTTAATCTCTCACACATCCAAATCATGTGAGATTTGAGTGTGCTTTTATGTTTCCGCTTGTTATTTTTTAGTAAAGCTTGAGTCATAGTCACAGTTTGTGGGTATTAGGTCAGTGCCACGTAACATCTGTTTGTTGTGAAACCGGAGTCGGTGGTTCACGTGATGGGCTCACATTGCCTTTTTTTTGTTTGTTTGGTATCCAAGTTCCTCCTTCCAGGAGAGAGGAGGGAAAGGGGAGGAAAAGAAAGAAAGGAGGGAGGAGACGCAGGCAGGTCATCCAGTTTGTGTTTTGTGGCTAAAGAAGGATGGAAAGCATTTCTACCATGACTCAGCCATTTTAGACACAGACACATTAATTAGTTTCCTTTTTTTTCTCCTGAGCACTGGTGCCCTCTATATTCCTGTAATGTTACAACCTAGATCTCTTCTCCTGCAGCATTTTTCAACACAGACTCACTCTCCCCCATTTTTTTCCCTCTCTCTCTCATCTTTTAGGTACAAGAGTGTACAGCCCGCCAGAGTGGATCCGCTTCCATAGATACCACGGTCGCTCTGCGACAGTGTGGTCGCTAGGCGTGCTGCTGTACGACATGGTGTGTGGAGACATCCCCTTTGAGCAGGACGAAGAGATCCTCAGAGGGAGACTGTACTTCAGGAGAAGGGTTTCAGCAGGTGAGTCAACCACAACAATAAACAGAGCACATGAGGTCACTCTGTTGCCCTCTAGCCTCAGTCACTGGTACAGCCCAAAATCTCCCTCCCAGTTTGACAATATTATGAATCAGTTTACATCAGAGTGTGACCTCACATTCATAAAGGATTACCTGCTGAGATGGTTGACAGTTTTATCAACCAGGGCAACATTAAGATTTAAGTTGTTTTGATTCTCCTCGGTGAATCTCAGAAGGCCAACTCCAATAAAAGGATGTATGCTCTCCTTTTTTTGTAGATCCATACAAACTGAGTCACACATAAAATCAACCTATGGTCTCCTTTTGAAGTCAGAGCATCTTCAATATTGTTTTGTCTCTTCCTCCACCCCCTCAGAGTGCCAGCAGCTGATCAAATGGTGCCTGGCCCTGCGTCCGTCAGACAGGCCGACCCTGGAGCAGATCTGCGACCACCCCTGGATGAGGGCGACGACGGAGTCGCCCAAGTCACCAGAGGAGCCGGTCGCTGGTGACATCCGCCTCAGGACCATTGACACAGACTCTTCATCAAGCACAACCTCAAGCAAGGAGAGCCTCTGAGGATGGCTCTGACTGACTGAAAAGACTTTCTGGGGAAAGAAGGGGTGGGGATGGAGGGAGTGAAATGGACTCAAGGCCAGCAGCCTGTAGCCCAGCTGGCCTGTTAGCAGCTGGGCACTTGACACAGCTGGACCGGCAAGAAAAATGTACTTTAATTTTCCTCTTTTGTAGGGAATTTCTAATTTATTACTGTTTGTTCTTCTTTTATATTATTTTTCCCCCACCCCCTTTTTTCTTTCAGTTGATTATATTTGTTTCCTAATCGGGAACATTTTGCTGTTTGGGCGGTCTTACCAGCACTATTTATCCCCCTCCCCTTTTTAACTTTTGTTTTACTTGTTTTGTTCATAGGCTGGTATATACAGCTGGCAAGGCCCTCCTATTCAGACATGGCTGCTCTCATAGAGCTTGGAGAAAACCTTTTTATTTAAATGTTTTAATTTTGATTTTGGAGTGCCTTTTTTTGGAAAGCTGCTTTTCTGGGGGGCTTTCGTCAACAACTGTTTTTCTTTTTGTTGTTGTTTTTGTTTTGTTTTTGTTTTTTTTGGATAGCCCGTGGCATGGTGGCTAAGTTGCCTGTACTGTGATGGAGGAGGGTGTAGGCTTCTTATGGTTTTTTTCCTTCTTTTTTAAATTATTTTTCATCCCCTCTCTCCATCACTGTAAGCCAACCAGCCCCCTAGCCAACAGGCTAAGATAGCATTAGATAGGAGAGAAGGAGGTGGGGGCTCTTCCTGACAATGGAATACTTGAAACACACTCGACTCAAACTCTGTGTCGCTCTCTCTAAAGCTGCTCACTCACTCTATAGCCTGAACAGGTGTTTTTTGGAAACTGGATCCTGTCTTTTTCTGAATGTCTACAAAATGTCAACACACACACATACACACACACACATACATACACACACCACCTCCCCTCCACCACCACCACCTTTTTCCTCCTTATCTTCACCCATGCCTGTTGCGGGGTGTGTGGCCCCTCTTGACTTTATTTTCTGTTTGCCTCCCGCCATCTCACTGCTTAACACTACATGGCCCCCGCCCCTGGCCTCCCTCAGGGTTTGGGGTGTGAAATGCACAATCAATGCAATATTCATGGACTCAATTATGCATTTTTTTTTTTTCGACAACAAATATTGTACAGTGTGTTTTTGTTTTTTCTTTTTCTTTTTGTGTGTGTACATTTTTTTCCTCCCCATTTGCATTTAATTTATTTGTAAACATGTAGACATTCCACACTCTGTGGCTATTTATTTATTTATTGTCTCTGCTTAAACCCCCTCCCCTCGAAAAAAATTTGCATATCCTACTTGGCCTTTAGTTTGCATTCCTTTATAACTTATTTTTTACATTTCGACAATGGGTTTTCTGAGATGTGGAGGATGCACTGACACGGTTGTCGATGTAAAGCAGAATAAAAACAAGTTTACTTAAATTTGAAAGAGCATTTGAATGTTATTTAACTACTTTGAGGAAAAAAAAGTCTGTTGGTAATGTTGAATGGCTAAAAGTATCGGAGGAATCCATCTGGTTTTTTCTGTGCTGTCAAGATGAATTTGAGTTCTATGGAAAGCGAAACGACGGGTGGAACAGCTTTCGTAGTCGTCACATAGCCTCATATTCGAGACCTTTCAGTTCAGCTGTGTGACTTGTGGCTGTGAAGGATGGATATTGCTATTTTTTGATACAAAAGTTTCAATTAAACTCCCATTTTTGTATGTACAGAAAGAAGTCTTGGTGTCTTGATCATTTCGAAGGTGTTTTTATTGCATTATATGTTACAGATTTCACATGATACAGCAGTAATAAGTGCACACACAGTAGCAGATATCCTCTCAGGAGGCCGGGGCGAGAGGCTGATATACATCTCCAATATATCATGTGTTAAGGCTCCCGTTCATTTACGCTGCCTTTAGCAATAACAACAATATTGTTACATGTGACACGACTGTCAGCGAGCATGGGGAGGAAGATCACAGGAGCCATTAAGTACATGACAACCTGCAGAAACCGCACGGCTAATAAGAGGCAGATGCTGGCACGAGAGAGGGAAATAGATGGAGAGAGAGAGAGAGGGAGAAGGGATGTTATGCATCATCACACACACACAGCCTCTAAAATATAACTAATTGCTTTTCCATTTTATGTCTCCTGCTTGCCTACCTACCGTACAATAACATAAGTCATTCCATTATTGGACGCAGGAAGGCCATGAGGCTGATGACATCTGTGTGCATGTGTGTATATACTGTGTGTGTGTGTGTGTGAAGGGTTTCCAGGAAGCAGGAATGAGTGGTGTATGAGGTTTAGTGTGTATTCTTTTTTTTCTGTGGAGGTGCTGCCCCCTCTGGTGAGTCAGTGCCATTAGCTCTTTCACCTGTAGTACATTCCCACTGATTGAAGCTGAAATTGAATTATTAAAGACACTGCGAAATGACATTTTATATAAAAGTAGACAGATAGACTTAAGTGGGTTAATTGGAGGGCGAAAGAAACCTCAGTTGCTTGCACTTTTCAGACCTCTTTATCCCTGTGTTAAAGAAAAAAATCAACCCAGCTCTTCTTGATAGCTCATCCAGACGCCTACACATGTCCAATTACACTTGACTGGCTGCTTCCAAACTCGACCGGAGTGGAGACATATGGGTACTTGAAGACTTCATAAGACAGCTGGTCTCTAAATCTTCTCAGGGATCTAATTCATGATAAAGGGACTGATTTATGTGCTTGGGAAGAAGGAGTAGACCTTTTTAATTACCCATTGGAATATACATCTTGATACACGGAGCAGACGAGACATTTAAAGCAGCAATCTAGTGGTATTTTGACTTGATTCACCAATGATTTTGAAGAGCTTGATGCTCTATTAATACAGTAATTGAGAGAAAATGAATGTAACAGTCTTGTAAGTCCTCAAAAATTGAAAGAAAAATTAAAAATCTATATAAATAGAGGGTTGAAAAATGGCTTTAATGTTGCAAATCAATACCTAAAACTTCACCCAGGCTAAGGAAACCTTCAGTGAGGGAATTTTGGACGACTATAGCTGAAGATGGATCTTTTAATCAAGCTAAAACTTCATTTCTTACAAGCACCCCTCTCATACAAAAAAACAGAGCTATAAATGATGGTGGATGTCAGATTCAATACGTTGACATCTGCTTTTCTAAATGCGTCCCTTGTAATCCTCCATTGTCTTTGTGTCTTCGGGCCTTTTTGACATGCAAATGACCGGCAACTTGTCTTCATCAGAGTCCCTTCTGCCTAGACTGAAGGCTAAGACGAGGCCTCATCCAGCCCGCACCGTGAAATCCTCATTAAATGTAGCGGGGGCATATGCCACACTGTTGTCTCCGTCAGTTGAAGTCTGATCCCACAGGCTGCTTAATATCATCCATCAAAGCCACTTAGCTCGACTTTATGGAGTTTCCACTGCTTTATAGAGATCTGTTAAAAGATCAAATGTTATGAGGTAAGGGCACATTTGAAACATTTGGGTCTAAAATGTTTAGATTAAAGGAATTAACCTGGAGTTATATTTATCTCAAATATTGAAGAAAAGAAGCATCATAAATCATTTTACTATCATAAACATTTGGCCCCTCTGGTGACTTTTTAAAGAAATCCAAGTAGGCTATATCAAACTACACATTTCTACATTTACCTTATTTAATAGATTTACCTTATGACTACTTAGAGGAAATGCTAACCTTTAAATGAACAGTTTGACATCTCGGCAACCACATGTATCTGCTTCATTGCTAATAGTTAGATGAGAATATAGTTTGAATTGTTTATCAGTTTACATTTCTGACATTTATTGTATGTGAATGCATTCCAAGTATGTTTTTTCTAACGCACACTTCAGATGTCGCTGAGGTCACTGCATGCAGAGCTTGTTTTCCCTGTCGCTTACTCTGTATTCTCTGAATAAAAGTGCGTTAGGGCTGTCGGCGGTGGCGGTGGCGGCCGTCGTAGGTGACAACTCGACAGACACGGAGGAAGATGCCAGATGGACCCTGGGCCTGAGGGTCCTGATGGGCACAGATGGGTGGGTGGGTGGCATCCACACAGGCTGGAGCTGCGGCACCAAGACAAGGAAAAGAGAAAAGACATCTCACCACCGCCAGTGATACTACACATCACACTATTCCTCTGTGTGTGTGCGTGTGTGTGAACGTCTATGCATCTGACCCTGATTAAGGACATGTAGTCATTTGTATGAGTTTGCATGTGCGTGCTGTGTATTGAACGTATGCATGTTGTAGTTCTGGATGTCTCCACACTTGACTTTGTGCGTGCACTTGCAACACCTCTCCCACACAACACACTGAAGACAGTTTGTGAATCATCTTCTTGGTGAAAAAGTGCAGATTTTCAGGGTTTTCTGCAACTTCCATGAAAGAAGAAGACCAACTACTGTGCATGAAATCACAGCTTTGACCTGGACTCACCTGATCAGTCTGCTGGATTAAAAGAGAAGGCTGTTATAATCCAGCTGTCTGGTAGTGGAACATTGAGTTTGTGGTAGCAGTTAAAGGGGAAGTATGCCTAAATCATGAAAAAACACAACTTCCCATTTGGATTTTTTTTTCAATTTTCAGTGGCAACAGTTAGACATGTTTTTGTCATTTGAGTGAACTGACCCTTGATGGATATTCAGCAAGGACAAGTGGTTTATTACAACTTGGATTTGCATCCTTCAGCCATCATTTTTATTAGCAAAACGATTCAAACGATCTTACAGGTTATAAAAATGATTACCCAAACTGTCTGCTGTTAACATCATTCACAGTTTATGGACCTACTTCTTTGTTCAACTTTAACCTACTGTGCTTACCATGAACGCACGCCTGCAGTTTATCTGTGGATTGGGAAATTTTATTGTAGCATTTCAGTTTCAGAGGTTTCTCACCAAATCAGAGTTTGTTGAAGGTCTCTGATCACAGCAATTAACTAGGTGAGAACATTTTTATCTGAGAAGAAAGACAAAACCCAATAAGACTGACCAATAAACTGAAATGATTCTTTAAAAGTCCTTTAAATGAACAAGTAGCTCTATTAAAAATGTTGCTTCCTAAAGGGAAATAACGTATAACTGCTTGGTCATGAAAACATTAGGTGTGTTTCCATCCACTTGTTTTAAGAAAAATTAGAGTGGAAAACTGAAAATTTGAAAGAAAAAAAAAAGATATTGCAAAAAAAGTTGATTGAGGTGCAAAAGTTGGTGTATTGATACAATCTGAATGTGACAAAGTCCAATGGAAACAGATTTAGTCAGTTAATCATGACACCCACTCATGTTTCTGTTCCACTGAAGAAACCAAAAATAGCAGCAGATTTTGGACAATAATCAGAAAATGTGGTTAAAAGTTGAACTGCTCTACTTGATCTTGTACTTTGTGTGTCCTTTGACTTAACCCCTGTTTATGTACTTGTTTATGTTCTTTGTTTTTAGCCCTTGGGGTTGCAGGACGGCTCACTCCAGAGGCCTCCTGCTCTCTGTTACCCAGCGCAGAGCCTCTGCAGGGATTTTCCACTGGTCTGGCTCAGTGTTCATTAAACGCTGTGCCACTGGCAGAGAGGAGTACCTGGCTGCCCGGCTGGTGGGAACCTGCTGCTGTCATCGCTCACCGTGAAGGAACTCATTGTTCTGGGTCGACGGGACGCTGTGTGTCTACGCTGTAAACATGAGGGTAGTGTGTGATTCAAGGGACAGAAAAGCAGCATCAGACATACGCACATACTTGTATGAGGACATGAGAATACACACACAAACACACACACACACACACACACAGTGGCACAAACAGATCCCTGAGATTAAATAGAATCAAGGCTCCAAAGCCTCAATCAGTCCAGTGTACTCTGCTGCTGTTGCCAAGCTCCCAAACAACAACATCCACGACCACAGATATCAGCAGGTGAACCGAAGTGACTCCAGCGGCTTAATATCCCAGAGTCAGAACAATTGATCGCGTCATGTCTAAATACGAGCGGGTGAGAGACAGAGAGTTAGTCATGAAAAGGGTGAGATCGAGGGAGGAAAAAACGAGACTAGGGAAACAAAAAGTGAAAGGAATGTGAGGGTTTGAAAGCGGATGAAAAGAGTGAGAGTGTGTGTGAGGAGAGAGGAAGAGAGATTGAGATCTTAATCGTTACAGTCTTGTAATGTGATCAAAGGAATCGTTGACCTGGTCCTGGTTTTGCCTCGCGGCTGTTGTCTGTTTCTTCAGCGCGATGAGAGGAGCTTTCTCTGCTGATGAAACAGGACACTATCTTGGGATATATTAGTCTAACAACATTTCCTGTTGTACGGCAGAGTATTCATGAAACCCACCACAAAAAAACACTATTTACTTTCTCATTCATACCATCTCACATAAAAACAGTGAGAGAACAGTGGCCTAAAAGTTAGGGTTAGGTTTAGGGTTACTTATTTGGAGGGTTATTCTCCCAGTTCTCTGTCTTTTTAATATTATTGTATTCATGTATGACCTTGCTTGATCATTTTCTCTTTGATTTTACTTTTTTTTTTAAACTGTAATACGTTCTCAGTGTATTTGTTACCTTTGAGATAACATTCATAATTCCATCTGCGTACATGTCTGTTGGATGAGATTAATGGTGTTTCCAGAGAGAATGCAAAGCTTATTTTCGTGAGTTTGACCAATGGATGTTAGATATAAGTTGGCTAGCATCTGTTCTTTCTGTTATTTCCATACAGTCTCTTTGATTTATCTTGTCAACATTTAAGAAGCAGATTTATGAACCCCGAAGATCAATGCAAATTTTCGACCTGGCAAGTCTTTGCCTCAGTGCGCCGCACAGTTTGAATTTGTGTCTATTTGGTGTTTTCAATGACTGTATAAGCAGTTAATCGCCTCTAAAATGTGCTTCTTGTTCTGTCTGAAGACACAGTAAGAAATATTTAGTGACACAGTGAATGTGTTTGATTCCTCTATACTTGATAAAAAGCTATTTAGGGCTTGAAAAGTGTCCATCTTTTCCATATAGGCAAAAATCACAATTGCAGTTTTTTTGGGATTCTGAATGTGCATCAGAAAGATATCAATGTTTTCCGCACATTTATTTAAAGATATGCATTCTTGAACAAAAATTTCAATTAAATTAGCGCAGAAAAAACCCACTCTTGCTCCAGCGTCCCATGACCTCATAATAACAGGTGAAGAGAATGAATGACTGGATGTTCTCACGGTTGAGAGAGCCGCAGGACTCCCTGTCAGTCAGGTTTTGTTTCAGGACCGTGGCTCTCTAGTGTTTCCTTGAACTCAAGACAAACACAGCCCCCGCAGATATCAAAAATTCATTGGCCAAGGGAGCCCAGATCTCAATGTCTGTAGATGTGTAAAAATGGATGAGTGACTACATTCTTTCGCTGATGTGTCTTGCATTGCAGCAAGGTGTCTTTTTTCCCCTTTGTGGCTCTCTGGTGTCAGCTATACTCACTTTCTCTTCTACTAATATATCTGAGGGCACTGAGGACAAGCGGAGTGTAGTGTAAAACTAGAATTTAAGTGTTTTTGAACTGTGCCAGCCTATAATTTTATATTACCAATGGAACAATGATGATATGTGTAATGTGAAAGGTGGCCAACAAAGCCTATGTTCCCAAACAGACAAAGCTAACTAGTAAACCAGCTGCAAACATAATGGAGCCTATAGCAGCTACAGAGGCATATATTTCCCTCAGGAGTTGGTGGAGACCAAAACAAAGCTAGACGAAGAGTGGACATTGGATTTTTATTACCCCTTTTCCACCGAGCTGGAGCTGGTGCTGGTTCGGAGCCAGCGCCTGACTAAGCACCCGTTATTTGCTTTTCCCACGCCAAAACTCCAGCCCCGAGCCTCAGAACAGAGCTAGAGCAAGCACCAACTCTTTGCAGGTCCAAAGCAAGAACCGATTACGTCAGGGGACTGGGGGCGGGGCTAACGTTTATTAGCCGGCTAGCGGGGTTAACGTTTATTAGCCGGCTAACGGGGCTAACGTTCATTAGCAGACTAGCGTGGCATTTACAGAAGGTTAAAGATTTGTTGATTAAAAGTACTATTTTTATCTTCTTTTTTTTTGCCAGAGCTGTCGTCTTCTTCTACTTCTTCATTTCCGGCAGGCTAGATGCCTTGCCCCATGTTGCTGCCTCTCACTGGTGAATCATGGAAGTGCTTCAAAGGCGCGCGCTGGCTACCTTATACAGTGACGTTATCATGTGGCTCTCGGTGGCTCCTTGCCGGTGGAAGAGCAACAGGTTCGTAAGAGGTGCTTGGATTAGCACTAACTGAGCACTGGCTCTAGCACTAGCTCCAAACCAGCACTGGCTCCAGCTCGGTGGAAAAGGGGTATATGAGAGTCTTTTCACTGTCTGTTACAGCTGGAAATCAGTTTGATGAGAGTGAAACTAGTTAAGTCGTGGATTAAAAGAGACGCTAAAACTCTCCCTGGATCTGAGGGGAAGAATCAGGTGTTCTGTATATTCATCATGACAAATGACTCAGTTCACATTACATATAGACATTTGATCCATTGTTGAAATAAAATATTGGTTTGTGCAGCTTTGACATAACAAATATGTCAATTAAATGCACTGAGAAGACTTCTCAGTGCACCTCTGTACCGTGAGTACCAAGAGGTAGACAGAATCGCAGCTTTAAGGGGCAGGTACAGACATGTTGGGAAAAACAATATTTTGGATGAATAAGTGGAGCAGGGTGAGAGATATGAGACTTGAGAATGAAGTCTGGACATGAGTCAGGTTATAGGAAGAGAAGATTCATGGCAGCAGGGAAGTGTTGCACATGGAGACCTACATTTCAACATGCGTTTCTGGTATGAGTCACAACTGATCGTGCAGGCTCTTGTATATGGCAATCAAGCTAAATTTATCCTATTGTAGCGTCACACACGGATGTTTTTTTCTTGGACTACCTCAACACTGAACATGAAGGCTTTGTCAAGACGATATACTACTTTTATATTTTCCAATTCCTTTCAAATAACATCTTATTCTTCTGTGACCCACTTCTGGGCCCAGACTGGCTCTTTAAAAACATCAACAAGAGGAGCAGCATACCAAAAGCCTTCTATCACAGCACTGACACAACAAACCTACTTCCCTCTTATTTCAACTGTGCAAATATCACTACGTGGTAGTCGGACACAGTTTACACAAGCAGGACTCCGATTATAAGCTGTGAGAATGGCATGGCATTCAGCATCCCATTCAGGACTGTCACTAAAGCTGGCGCGTCTCCTCGATGACAATGATTAAAGGGCGCGTGTTCGCCACAGGTATGTAACAACCACTTCAGGCTGAGCTTAGGTCCCCTCATGCTACCAGGAATGTATGGGAGCTGCTCAGAGGGAGAGAAAACTACCACTGTGTGGGGACCAACTCCTTCATTTTGGCCCCTCCTTCAGGTTTCCTGCTCGACCACATACAGTAGGTACACCATCAGGCTGCACTTTCACCACTCGCTCAGCCTGAGAATATATGATTTGGGAGGATCCTGGGAATCAGTGGGAACAGAGAGGAGAGAATTATGGGCGTTGTTTTGCTTTCTAAGAACCATACATGCTGAGAAATTAGCTTTTGATGAAGTTTTAGACTTGATTCATTTTAAACATTGACCATTTACAAAAATCATTTATCAGTTATAAAGAACACATTTATCAATAAAAAGATAAATTGTTAAATTTAGAAAGTCCTTAGAATTGAATCCATAATAAACATTCAAGGGCAGTAGGTAGGTAACATCACACCAGCTGATGACCAATTCCAGCTTTGTGACCAATGTCTCGGTCAAGGGAAATGGTTGGGGTCTTTATGATAGATACATAACAAGCGTGTCCAATGTCAGCTGTCACCTGAAAAGCCATCCTAAAAACAAAACTTGGTTCAGACAAGGGAAAGATCGTGTTTTGGGTTCAATCAGAAAAATGCGGTAAACCAGAGAAACCACACAAAACCAGTTTGGACCATCAGCATGTGGACTACTGGCACAGATTTCTATTCCTTATCAATTATCAGTAAATTCTTGCAATGGTTCTGTAGCTTTAATTATTTTGGGTTAGAATTACTGTCATTCTGTTCTGATCTTTATTACCATCAACATGTTGTTGACAATGGTCTGTCCTTCCTGTTGTGTTCCATGTGACTGTGTCACCTGAGCATGAAAGCTCAAGGTGTGACTCAGCAATGCTACATGTCAACATCAGCTTTGCTTCCTCCTATTAAAAAAAAAAAAAAGTTGATCATGGAACAGCTCTGGAACAATGTGACCCCGATGCAATGCCCACGTGTCACAAAACCCCCAAGGAGCTGGATCAGTGACAAATGCTGCTGCTTCCTCTGGCCTCTGTCTCTCTCTCTCTCTCTCTCTCTCTCTCTCTCTCTCTCTCTCTCTCTGCCTTTACCACAGTCCATTTATTCTTTATAGCCTTTTTTCATCTCATCTACAATTATTCTCTTATTGCTACATGTCCACTGTAAGGCAAAAAATCTTACTGACACATGAAAGAAACCACAGAGAAATGTTCTCTGTTTTGTATTTATAACAGTGTCCTCAATGAGACTAAATGTCTCAAAGCATGTGGTCATTAAAAGAAATATGAGCATTTATTTGCCCTGAGGTTGCTATATCAATGTCAATTGTTTTGGCTTTTTTCCTCAGATGGTTCTCACTGATGTCAGCGATGGTTTACATAAGAGGCCAGTGCTAACATGAGAACTCTTCCACCTGGAAAAATAAAAGGGAACGGGAGTGAGTGAACAGGTTTTGGAGGATGACATACATAAAGGCGTTTTTATGTCTTTCCCATAACATTTTTTCATGGGAAATGGTTGATTTTAACTTGTAAAAGTTGACTGATTGTTGGATAAGGAGTCTCCTCCCATCTGTTTTGTGTGTTATTCATATGTTCTAATTTCCCCTCTGTGTTTTTAAGTTACATCCCCAAACAACTGTTGGCTCCTGACCAACCTAACAAACCATTCCTCCTTGACATCCTCTTCTTCACCTCTACCTGCTTTTCCTTTACTCATCCTCACTCCTCCTCCCTCTTGTTTACCTGTAGCTCTGTAGCCACGGTGATGGACGTGGTTGTCACAGTGATCGTATTACAACTAGGACAGCCAGTTCTGAGAAATAGGAAACAAGGGATTCCCAATAATAGGCAACCATTGTTCCCAAAAGGCTGTCTCTCTCGGTGCTGCTCCGCTCCCATAACAGACACACACAAGAACATGCAGATACTACAAGATTCACAAAGGACACCAGATACTCACGTATGAGGGCACACATTTGTACACACAAGCACATGCATTCTGTGCAGTTTCTCATCTGAGAAGATACGGGTAACTGGAAATAACATGTACTATTAATCTGGTACATCATGTGTCACAGTTACTGAAAACTTGGGTTTTATGGAACTTTAATTTTTGATATGAGTTGACAAGGAGCGCCTGAACACACCATTAGTTGTTAACACGAATGAGCAGCCAAGTGGGATAAATGTTCACATCAGCCTCCTACTAGGAATCTGTGAAGGTTACCCTATCTCACACTTTATGAAAAACATGACAAATTTGAACATGTTTTCCACAAATTGAGTAGTCGTGTTACATACTTAATCTCAGATAGAGTAAATACACAGGGGATATCTGACATTTTGGCCTGAACATGTGACAACATATTAACACAATGTCAATCCCACATTTGTGTAGCTTGTCTATCAGTCACCTACTACCGGTTCGTTGCTTTTCCACCGCCAAAACTCTAGCCCGAGCCTCAGAACGGGAGCCAGAGCAAGCACCAACTCTTTGCTGGTCTAAAGCAAGAACCGATTACGTCAGCGGACTGGGGGCGGGGCTAACGTTTATTAGCAGACTAGCGGGGCTAACGTTTATTAGCAGACTAGCGGGGCTAACGTTTATTAGCAGACTAGCGGGGTTAACGTTCATTAGCTGACTAGCGTGGCATTTACAGAGAGTTAAAAATGTGTTGATTAAAAGTACTATTTTTATCTTTTTTTTTTTTGCCAGAGCTGTCGTCTTCGTCTTCTTCTTCTTCTTCTTCTTCCGGCAGGCTAGATACCTTGCGCCATGTTGCTGTCTCTCACTGGTGAATCAAAGGCGCGCACTGGCTACGTTATACAGTGACGTAATCACGTGGCTCCTTGCTGGTGGAAAAACAACAGGTTGGTAAGAGGTGCTTGGATTAGCACTAACTGAGCACTGACTCTAGCACTAGCTCCGAACCAGCACTGGCTCCAGCTCGGTGGAAAAGGGGTAATCTCTCTCCTGTCAGGTTCTTGGAGTCAACAATAAGGCTATAAATAACCCATACTGTGACACTTTCTCTTAGTAATACTCTTTCCACTTAAAAATGATAATACATAATATTCTAGTCTTGAGTCTGGTCTGCTATTTCAAAAGTAACTTCCAGAAAAAAAATGTTATCTTGGTTGTGTGGCACCACATTTTCCTATCTTGTTCCTACAACAGAATGGCTGCAAGGACACCGTTACTGACAGTTACACCTACAGTATTAGCAGTGGTATAATAGATTCAGCTTATTAAAAGGGAGCTATTTGTATCATACTGATGACAGGCCTTTAATTTATGTACTTATTTAATAAAGCCATTGCTCGGGTTTATGCTAATGAAATTTGAGTTTCTGTAAGTGCATGCTAACCCCACAGGTTGTCTTCTCTTACATTAGCTACATCTCATTCTGTGCAGTAGAGGACTTTTCCTGGTAAAGGACTAAATGACATGTAAAGTTTGAGACAGCAAATGCAAATGTTTGACTTATCAGAAATAAGAAAGCATGCTGCCACTTCACTGTCAATGCACTTCCTTGTTATCACTTATCAGAGATGAGTATGTGTGTGTGTGTGTGTGTGTGTGTGTGTGGTTGGAGGTGAAGGCAGGTCTTAAGAGTATCAAATGAAGCACAGGGGAAGAGAACAACAAAGCTGAGGTCAGTGCTGAGCAGAGTATTTTCACTCACACTGCTGCGTAGAAGCCGCCGCCGCTGTTCTTCTGGCTCCGCTGCAGCCGAGCGAGAATTCCCACAGGCTTTTTCCGCAACACAGCGTACCACAGGAAGCCGAGATGGGTAGCAAACACTTTACTTTTATAGGAAGCGTGTGTGTGTGCAATGCAGTATAACCTGCAGCAGGGAACTCAGATGCTGGCCAAACAGAACTAGGTCACATCCAGCGTCATAACACACAACGGCAAAGTGGAAATACGGTTGCAGCGAGGCCACTGATTACGGCCTACTTTCTGACTCTTTCTGCAACCTTGCTGTTTTCAAAAGTTATATGGCTCACAAAAGAGACGTGACACAGAAAATGTAGTCCAATAACATTTTGAACAATCCCTTTTGTGGTTCTTTTTAAAATCGTTCACTTAAACACACATCTGCAAACCAGAGCCTATGTATTTGTATTTGTGTATTCAGAAGTAATCCTCTCATTAAATTTAGAAACTTTATACACATACAGAAACAACAACATACAAACAGAATTGTAGCCATGCAAAGGGTTCAACTGAATCAATATAATCTGCTTGAACACATGAAAGGTTTCCTTCTTCATCTGATCCTTGTACTCAGTTTGGAGGATGAGTGAGAGCACATGATCTCAAAATAACTTTCTGTAAACCACCTTGCTCTTCTGTTCCCTGCCAAACAGCAGAGGAAAAGACAGAGAGGGCTTGAAAATACAGGAAAACTTTGGAAGACTACCAGAGAGAGATACTAATGTGGGTGTTTCCGTGTTCAGGTGGATGGCAAAGGTCCTGAGAGACTTTGTTACTCAACAATGATGATGCTGCCAGGGCTGTGCACACTTCCAGAACTTTTTTTGGAGGAGGAAGCAAACGGCCATTAGCTTAGTATCTAAAAGAGTGCTTTCAACGACCGGTGAGAAGCTCACAGCAGAGGATTGTTTCCGCTCCACTGACTACCATCCTAGAATCCAAATTTCAGACTCTATAGCATCACAACAGAAGAGCTGGCGTGCACTGATTAAAGGAGAATCATTTTGTTATGGTGCTCACTGTAAATATCTGGATTTAAAACCTATAATAAAACCCAATCTGATGTATGCATAGTTGTAGAAATGACAGTGGTTTACACTTTCTCCACCACATTGCACTGTTTGATTTTTCCATATCAGTTCATTCATGCACGTGTTTGCATTCTCTCTATTTGCTCCTGATTATCACTGAGGCGGCTGTGATGTCACCAGCACAGCTCGCTATAAAAGGTTACGAGTATCAAGTAGCCCATTTGTTTGTGTGTCAGGTCTATTTCTGGATCTTTCCATTGTGCATAAACAAGGTTGTTAAACTGAACTTGCGTACATTTGTGTTGGCAGATACAGTAGGTGATAAAGGGATAACTCTAATGCAGCAGAGGTATTGCAGTTATTGTGACCTTTAAGCTAAAATGAGAAGAGAAAGTAATCATCCCATTGACTTGATGAAATTGATTTTTCATATACATCACATCTGTTATTTGACATCTCTCATATGAGCAAAGAGCAGCAATGTAGAAAATGCACTCATTCAGGGAGCAGGCTCTCATTTTTAGCTGGCATTGACCCTTACATACCAAATTTCAACTTGTCCTTTGTGTGGTTTTAGTGCTTTCTGCCAGTCTATGCATGTATTCATCCAAAGATCATTTGTGTATGAAGTAGCAAGGTTAACCCACTGAAGGAGACTGTTGTGTGATTTACATGAGAACAGGTGTCAAGCAATATAACACCTGTGTAGTGTAACCTGTCTTATACACATTGTCACTGTACATGTACATTGTATTATTTTACTGCTGTTTTACTGGCAGTGGATTAAGTAAAGAAACTGTGTAGGTCATGCACAGATATTAAACAAATTACCTTTTTTTTCTTTTGCCACAATGCAATGCAACATCATGTGGCAAGACACTGCTATGGCCAATCATGTGCCTGGTGGATGGTCTTGTAATGTGAATGCCATATTTCTACTGCTTAGCTTGACAAAAGTTAAAATACATAATGAGTTCCAGAGTTGTCAAATCTTGTCTTTGAGAATTATAAACTAGTAGCTGTGCATTGTTTTGGCATTTGATAAACCTTTAAACCCATAAATCTGTAATTCCAACTATCCAACTGAAATTAAATTGCATTTGTGAAGGGAGAAACTCCTCTCTCTAACATCACTGTTCAATTTTACAGAGCTCCCCAGGGGTCATGTGGTGGAATAAAAATATTGACGGCTGAGATGGCTCATCACATTCACCCATACTGTTTTAATGTAGCTGAATTCATGATATTGTTCTTCTCCTTTTACATATTTTGTCTGTGTCTGTTATCAGGAAGCAAAACAAGTATGAAATCATTTGATGAAGTTTAATAAATACCAGGTTATGTTGACCAGCATTTATGATCATGCTGCTGAGCACCGTATAAAATCAAGATTGTATGATCATGACAAGGTCAGACATAATAATCAGACACACATGTCAAGCTTGTGTCATCACAGTGAACACGTCAACATCTCCAACCAGTTCCTATGCCTTTGTTTGCTTTGTGGTTGGGCTCTAAGTGAATGACATCATTTCTGGTCAACAGGTGCTGAGGTTGGTATGCAAACAGCCAGCTGTCAGACCTGGAGTCACTCAGCGTACTGATGACATCATGGAGAGGCAAATTTTGTATGTGTGTTTGTGTGTGTGTGTCTGTGTCTGTGTGTGTGTGTGTGTGTGTTTGTAAGACGTTAGCGTGTCAACATTCCCTAGCGCATTTACCTACATTCCCTAGTCACCCTCAGGCAGGCACACACACACACGCACACACACACACATGCACACACACACACACACTTTTAACTACCCATGCAACATGCAGACATACATACACATGTACATGCACACATTTATGATGCGTGTATATGCACACACACACACACACACACACACACACACACACACACACTCAGTCTTGCTGTCTTATCCTCTCTCTCTCTTCGATGTGATATTCCACATGAACTCTTAGACAAAAAAAACCCTTTGCAGCAGGATGATAAGACATGATATGACAGCATGGATTGTGCGGGTTACTGAAGCGGAGAGGACAAATGGGAGGCATAGTTGAGTAGAAAAAAAAACACTTATCAGCAACTTCATTACACTGATCTAGGACCTGCTAAGAAACCTTCATATACATATATATATATTTAAATGCTATGCAGTCAGCTAATCTGCTTGGCTGCTGGAAACGTTTTTTACCCAGCAGGCTTTGGAGGTTCAGTGGTAGGCCAGAGCGCAAATACAGGTCACAAGCAGCTTGAGGGAAAAGGATATTTCCTTTGACCATATATGTCCTAAAATATATGCATATGATATTAATGATACTGTAAAGTGGTTTCTTGCCTGTTACAGTTTAATGTGTTTCTTTAAAAATTATGCACCCAAGCATGAATTATAATCCAAGTGCTACTTCAAGTGTTTTTCAGCTTTAAAATGCATATTTAGATTCAGTATATGGAGGTATTTAGTAGATGGATGTGCTCTTTAGTTTCAGGGTTGTAGGTAAGGACTCCAGTGGTAGTCTTCAGGCACAAATGGAAGAGGCTTTTCAGGTTCAAAACAGGCAATGCTGATGATGTTTTGATCATGTTCATGAGCTTCATTGTAAATGGTTGTGTGCTTTTTGTCCATGAGGGTTACAAATTGTGTTGAGATTACCTTTGAAACAGAATTTCATGTTATTTTTTCCCTGTATTGCTGCTGAGGTTTAATCAATGATATCTGTCTAGTGCATTAGCCTCATCTTTGAATACACGCAGGATAAATTAGCTAAGTAGCATCGAACATAAAGTATAGGCATACAACTGAGGTGACGGGAATGTAACTAGTCTTAAGATATTTCACTTAAAACCACAAATATGAGTTTCAAGATTGTACTAGAAGAAAACAAAGGGATCACTAAAGTAGTTGGTGCCTAAAGGATCCATTGATATCTGTACCTAATTTAATAGCAATCCATGTCGGACATTTAATTAAAAGTGAAAAAAGTCAACCTGCCAGTGACGCTAGATGTAATATTGGGATATTGTCAAAATCAGGAGGATTCATTGTCTGTAGCCATGTCAGTTCATACAACATGCTGTTAGTATGGCCAAAAAGTCATATCATTTAAGTGTAATCCAAAGAACATTTTCATTTTTCTGGGTCACATATTTGCTTGCTGAGATTGAATGTGGGTCTTAGGTCCTTCACTATATTGCTTTCCCCAATCTATGAGCTATCTCTTAGTACTATTTCTTATATTAGGCAGTAGTTCCAGCGAGGTCTGTGGATTATTCAGAATAACTGGGACGCACTGCATAAAAAAGATTTGCTAAGCAGTGTTTTTTGTAATTTGTGTGATCTGACCCTTTTCTGACGTCAATTCTTTGGTCGGCATCATTTGTTGCTTTGGTGTTTCTTGTTTTGGAGCAAAGTGATGACCTTTTGGGCTCTGAAGTGTCAATGGAATCAAAGTCATAACATGTTTTTGAGAAACTCATCCATGAAGATTTATGACATTGTACTTATGTCTGATGTTAGGCTCATTGTTTTGGCCAGAGGCACAGAGCTGCCATCATATGACTGTTTTTGTGTTTTGTGTGTGTGTGTGTGTGTGTGTGTGTGTGTGTGTGCCTATGTGCGCAAATATTATGCAGTGGAGAGAACAAGTGCGTGTATGGACAGAAAACAAGATTAGGTTTCCACGTGGATGTGCTTGAATCATGTACGTATGCGTGTTTGTCTGCATCTTTGCGTGAGCTCCGCCTCTTACGTTTTAATGACTCATGACCAGCGAGTGTTGCTCATGTTGACTAAAAATAGACTTTTAGTGATCTGCTCACTGAACTGCTCAGCACTGCTTAATTATTCAAGACCTGGAAAAGGCTGAGGACTGCCATTTTCTCTCTCCCTCTCTCTCCCTCCCTCCTTCCCTCCTTCCCTTCCACTTGCTGTATTTTGTTTCCAGGACATGAAGACGGATGAAAGCCCTTGCGTCACTGCCGAGTGCGTGTCACTGTGTCATTCACTCGCCGCTGGATGATGATGATAATAATATCTTCTAGGCTTTTCCCCTTATCGCTCTCTGTGTGAGCATCCGCGTTCACGCTGTTCCTGAATAACATCCGACGTCATAGGAGTAGGAGGTGTACAGTCACATGCCCACTCACAGGAACACACACACAGGCATTGACTTATTTGCTTCCCTAATGCCCAAAATTGTAAGATATGCTTCAATGCATTCATTTAATCATGCTGGTATTGACACGCTATTTCAGTCATTTTGTAATTTGGTCTTATTTTTTGGGATGGATGGTGGATTTGTCTCAAGTGTTAATGCCCCTCCAATTAAAGTATAAGGCTAGCATGATTATAGATTTATTTATTTGTCATTTATTATCAACAAATCCCATGAAAAGACCCAAATGATTTCCTATTCACACATCCAGCAGACACAGAGCAATTATGTTAGCATTCATGTTTCTATAGCCGCAATATTTCACTCTCCCTTTATCTATGTTTTGGTTCAGACCAGCTCGTGAGACAAACGTCTGGCACTTTAGCTGCTAAATGCTTCACGATGTTCACTAGCCTGTCGCTACTTAATATGTCTGCCATTTGGTGTTGGGCAGTTTGTGTACAGTGAGTTTTCACTGAAAACAGCTGCTTACTGTAGCGGAAAGCAAGGCTGATGAGAGTGGGCTGGAAAATGAAAGCAACGTGCAAAAAAAAAGAAGTGAAAACGTTCATGGAGCCACAGGAAACTGCTGCTTTTACATTACACATAGTTTATATCAACAATGGATCACATGACTATCTATTCTTGATAGTTACTTGAATATAATTAATTTTAATGACCTCTTTTAAATATTTATGTCTTCATGTAGAACAAATAGGCTTAGGGCTAAGTGTCACATACATGTCATTTATTGAGAGATGGACTAACTTCTTGTTTTGGTCTTTTCATGGAATTTGTTGACACCAGCCTAATCCTCTAAAGATAACCCTAACATTACATGCTGGGATCTCTCTGTAGTTAGACAAAGAGAATAGTGGTGGGCTCTTCAATGACGAGGCTTGATGTCATCACACTGTGTAAATTAGATGCTGCTTCATGCGGCAGAAGGCACCAAGGTGAGAAGTCATTGTCTAGGGGTGACAACTGTGTGTTTCTTTTGCGCGTACGTGTGTGCACCTGTGTGTCACGTCCACCTCTTCTATAACACCTTTTGTTCCCTTGCTGTCACCTCTTATAAGTCAAACACCTCCTCCATCACTGCACACTCTCACTATCCTCTTGTCCTTCTTTTCCTCTCCGTTTCCTCTGAATCATCCTCTCATCCTTCTCTTCTCCTTGACGTCAATCTTTGTTGTCTTATAGTGACGTAGGTTGTCTCCCTTTCATCATCAGAATGTATCCTCCATTAGGAAATTTGGAAGGACAGGAGAGGTGTAGGTGACTATACTTTTTTTCACAAATGAATGAACTTAAAACTTCACATCACACATCATCTGGCCATAGGCTGATGTTTGTGGAAATTTGTCCAAGGGCTACATGCTTAATAGTGCTTAAGGGTTGAGTATGCTTTAACAAACTCAACCCTTAACCCTTTAATACTCAAAGATGGTAGGGTCTTTTTTGTAGTCTCAACGCAATTAATCATACAAATTCAACCTCAGCAGCATCAAATAGGTTACTGATCAGGCTTTCCTTGTTGCACTCGGTTGTTCACATGAAAATTGACAGGAAAAGTTGTGTGAAGAATGAAAAAAGAACTTGTGGAGAACCCTAATGTAAAGTGGGTCCAATTGCTGGATTGACTCATTTGCATAACTCACAAAAATTGTTGGACACAGCACCCCCAAGTTTGCCATCACGAAGGGTGTTTAAAGCGGTTATGCCTGATCTCATAAACACTTTGTTTGAAGCATCATGAGGCCCTAAGACACTTGCTTGTGTGGCACAGATACAATATTGGATATTACATTAGTACTAGATTCTTGTCATTTTACAGCAATTGGAAAAAGCAAATTCAGAGTATTATTCAATTGGTGGAGCAACATAATGAATCAAGCTTCCATACAGGCTTTCATTGAATGGTTTGGTTGGTTTGAGTATGATAAGTAATGTGAATTATTTGCTGTGGCCTTTGTAGTAATCCGATTTCAAAGAAAACATATCATATCAAGACACTAAATATGGAAATATCTTTTGGAAGCATTAGGTTCATACCTCCAGGAATTGAACCTCCATTGAAGTTCTGGAGGCTCATGGTGGCCCTAACTAAAGCAATTCTTGGTTTTTCCTTGAATTTGTCACCTATCTGCATGTCTCACATTAATAAGCAGCAGAAGATACTTTCTTCAAAAAGCTCCATGTTGATGTTCACTAAACTACCAGCACTGGAAACCTTTAGGAGAAAAGACAAAGCAGTCCAACGTGACCAATCACAGACACATCACTGAACCCTCTATGTAGCTGCCACACAAACAGTAGGTAACGCGACAACTCGAGTGAAAAGCAGAATTCAGTCGGAGAGTTCACTCCGGCCATTCGCGGGCAGCGTCCATACAGCACGTTTGCCCTCAGTCACACTCGCACACAAACGCATGAACCCCTCTGAACCCCTTGCCATATAAACAGGCAGGCATGTTAGGAATGCCCACGTGCATTTACAGACATGTTTTGTGCCACCGGTGGCATTTGTTTGGTTAATCAGTCGGAGCAGGCAGCGGGGTCTTTTGTTATTGGCTGGGGTGCAGGGCGGGGCCTGTCGGCTGAAAGAACCTATGAGCATCAGCAACATCCTGCCTCTTTCATCAGGGAATACGGGATGCATTCCTGTAACATTGCAGCATTGTCATCTCGTATAATACCAGAGAGAGCAGGGAGAAGAAGGAGCAGAGAGCCCTCATCTGTCACTGTCACAGCTTCTCTCCTCTACACAGACCTTCATATTCCATCTGAAATTGAAATAAAATATGAGTGAAAGTCCAATTTATTGTTAAGATTGAAAAGCAGTTCTTCGAGGTCAGGAGAAAAGATAATGGACACCCTATCATAGCAAACCATATTCAACACAATGCTTCCAACAATTTAAAGCAGTTATTGGACTGCGCTTATGGCTTTGCTTGTTACAAATACCAATTACATATACTTAACGCTATTTGTAGTTATTGGCATGATCATTTTCAAGGTCTTAAGATTGATTTTTCTACTTTCCAGGTATCCATTTGTTTCCATTTATTTCACTGTGCTATTTAAATCAGTTTAAGCTGACCTGAATTTACCTAATTTTGTAAATTATTTCAGTAAAACTTAGTTAGGTATTAGGCATAAGTTATCATTTCATAGCTATACAGTTTGTTGGTGCATTGGAATAAACTCCCACAGTTAAAATCTCAATGTTAGATGGTCAATACACATTGCATTCATGGACCATATTGTTGGGAAACAATATAACAACAAGAATACATGAACTGAAAAGAGGATCATGTGGCTGTTATTTGGTGGTTGGTGGGCAACCCATGGTAAAATTGTTGAAGTTTCCTGGTTGTCCTGGCTAGCAAATTAAACATAACAGGGTTACGGTTAGAGCACGGAAGTCATGCTTGTATTGGCTGATTGGCATCAGTTGCTTCATTCATGCTTCACAATCACTGACTCATTCACAGCCATGAGGCGACCATCTGACTTGTAACATCCAATCAGATGTACGCAGGTGTACAGCATGGCCATTATTACCTCTTCACTACAGTATTACTCTGCTGAAACGCTCTGCCAGCGCTGTTAGCTGCCACAACCACCTCCTCCTTTTTGGTAGAATTTTGGTAGATTTAATTTAGTGTGACCATGAGGATCACAACCGTGTGATGTTCAAGACTGCAAGTTCACTAACTAAGATAAATGGAATTCAGCGGCTGCTTGGAAGGTAGAATGCAAAAAGTTATATGTAAATATGCTTTGGAAATGTGTGTCTTTTACCCTTCAGCACAAATCACATGGCAGATCTCGTCTTGTGCATCCTCCTCTAACTCATGTGCTATCATTTACAACTCCTAATTTGGGATTAGTTGACATTTCACAGACATGGCAGCTCAAAGACAATTGGACATGCAGTGTGGTCTTTTGACGTATTTCTCCACTCAGCTGAGAGGCTTCCTCCGCTGGTTGTAGGGAATTCCCAGGAATTATGACCTATGGGTCATCAACACATTGATGTCACATGAGAGTCATTGAGGTCAGATGTAAATCGTTAAGGTCAGATGGCACTCATGTGAAAATCATCAGAGTCATCAGAGTGGGAAAACGTCAAGAACAAACACAAAGTCCAGTTGCCTTTGACTTTGGTCACTTGATTTTGCCTAACATCAGAGGGGATAATGACTGTTACCAGAATTGACCTCATCAGGGGACTGTCTTAATGATTACTTTCAGTCATAATGCAGCACATGCTAGGGATGGTACTTCCCCTATCAAGAGACCACACATTTTCTCACTTGGAGGACGCATTAAATTTAGTCCAGAATGGCCAGATGGAACCCCCATGATCAGCATTCAGGAGTCTGACTCCTACCATCTAATTTGAGCTGGGTGAATTTTATAAAAGGAGTTATTGTTCAGATTGCAGTTTGTATCAGAGTTGATCGTAAAAAACCTCACGGGGGGCAAAGGGAAGAAATGGGGGAGGGTGACAGTCCAATCCTTGTATTTCCCTCCTGAGCAATAGTGCCAACACAACAAGGCTATTGTGATGCTCTTTGTGTGATGTGGCCAGGTGGGGGAGTTTGTGGTAAGACAGGGATACAGGGAGGGAAAATCCACTTAAAACAACACCCAACAGTGTTATACTCTTGACAACACATACATTGTTCAACCTGCTGACAGGTGTGTGAACGAAGGTGTGTTACACTGGAGAGACAGAAAAGGAGAAGATAGACGGGAAGGGAATAAGACAAGACTGAAATAGCATTCAACACTCTCTCTCTTTCCCCACATACTTGGTCTCCCTGCCTGTGTCTCCCAGGTTGTGGTGGTGCTGGGTGAGTGGAGAGTCATGTCGACCCCCCTCATTCGGCCTTCCTGCACCCAAACAGAGTGGCCTGTGTCCGGTGGAGAAGCAAGGTGACGCCAGTGGGCCACACTGAGCCTGTTGTTAAAACCCTGCACATGAACAGCGGGGGTAGGGGGTAAGAAGAGGGGTTGGGGGTGGGCATGTAAGGAATAGTGGTGTTGGGGGAGAAATGTAAGGGAGCTGATGAATAAGGAGAAAAAGGAAAAGGAGGGAAACGATATTGAAAACATGGTCTGAGAGGAGGACACTAGTGAGACGCAGGGAGAGCAGGATTAAGAAGCATGTGAGCATTTGTGTGTGTGGCCAAAGTTACATCTGTTCCCAGTTACCACCCCCTCGCTACCACCACCGCCCCCTCACCTCCAACCCCTTTCCTCCCCAGCTTGTAAATGGTAGCATTCTGCCAGCCATGTGGGGCTGTGAGGGGCAGGGGTTTAGCTGCTTGGCGGGAGATGAGGCGGGATGCACTAGATTAACAGTCAGATCTTGTTCTATCGCAACTTCGAGTTGTGTAACCGCCGCCTTGCCAGGGTGAAAGTTCAAAACGATTACAAAACCCGATCATTTCATTCGAAATGGAGACCAATACATTTTAGACTTTATTTAAGAGGTTTTAATGGGTTATGGGTTTCACTAAAGTGAGCTTATTGAGTTTAGAGAAAAGAACTAAACAAATAAATAACAGTTTGCTGTGAAACAGTTGTGATGGTCAGTTTAAGTGCTACATGATTGGTAATTCCAGTTTATTACAACTTGGATCTTATCTTCATAGTTTATCTTCAACTTTTGTTCATACCGATTAAATCTGGAAACATTTAGCTAATGGTAGTGTTGTTAGCTTGTCTACCTTGTGCTATATTTGATAATAAAGCAGGCATAGCTCAATGAAACAAGAGTAAAAAGATGTCGTAAAACCTTTTCAACAATTACTTTTGATTTAAATGTATCGATTTTAAATGTTTTTTAAAATAAAAACTCATTACATAACAAAAAAATACACAGACAGAGTAGTCTATAAAATAACACTGGTAGCTCACACAGCGTTGTTAGCCAGCAGTAAAACCTGCTAATAATTTGCTCACTAGTGCTAGCTCATGTCTCCCATCACAGTTCACAAACTTCCTTCTTCAACTTTGACCTTCTGTCAGTATTCATGTGCAACTTTTATTTCCCAGAAAAGTGGATTAGATAATCTAGCTAAACCTGTTAGCTTGCTTACAACCTGTCGGATGATCTGCTCGTGTTTACTTTGTCAGACTTTATTTTAGCATTGTTCCTTGATCTCTGTAAATTACCTGATTGGTACGACTAGACACATTTGTAATAAATCTGAATTTTCTTTTAACTTCAATCTCAATATTAAAGAGTCCTTACAACTGGGAACATTGTTCAGCCATGGGGAGTATCATCAAAGATACTCTCATGAGTTTATGTGAAAGAAAATCTCACTGAGCCTTGCTGTTGAAGTTTAAAGTTTGGAGTTTGAAACAGGCCTTTGTTACATAATTCCTGTTCTGGTAGTAGTCCATCTGGGAGTACTCCATTGGCACGTACAAACATGTGTGAGAGTGTGTCAGAGTGTGGGGGCGAGAGCAAGATGGAAAGAGTCAAGTGAGTGAGTGTGTTTGTGTGTGTGTGTGTGAGCGTTTCGTGGGTGTGTGTGCGCCTATCAACCTTATCCGCTTTTAGAGCAATCGATTAAATCCAATTTAAGAATTTAATTGCATAATTTCTAATTCATCCACATGACGATTTGAATAGAACGACAGTTCACCAAGGCCCTCCTCGTTGCCAATACAGAACGTAAGCATCCCTGTGTGTGTCTGTGTGTGATTGTGAGTGGGGGCGGCAGCAGCCTGGTGAGTGGGCTGCTCACTGCCATTCTCTCCGCAATCAGAGACACTTCCACGCTGTTTGCTACCACAACGCAGAGCCATTCACAGTCATCACTAAAGAGTCCCAGAAACAGGATGTAAGCCAAGCCGGAGCTGCTATTGCTTGGCCACAGGAAGCCGACTCAGTTCCAGCATTATGTAAACCTGCCAGATCAAGCTGTGTAGTCATTTGGTCACACGCTTCATTTACATTTTCAGGGATGGAATGAAACACCGGAAGCTCTTGTCTTCTCTTCTCTTCTTTAGCAGCAACTACAGGTTGAAATAAAGGGAAACGTCTGAAAAAGCCTGCAAATCAAAGACAGAGGCTGTGTTATGTCACCTTAATGCATCCTCAGTCAGGCCAGAATAACCAGCCACAATGTCCTTCTACTATCCATTGCAAGATAATGGGGAGGGAGGAGAAGAAAAGAAAGGAACATAATTGAAAAGAGGAACAGAAGGAGCAACGATCATAAAACTGTGAATGTGGTAGCGTAACAATTGAACACCCCCCATTCCCAACCGCACCCTCCCTTCCCAAACATGCACAAATTTGCATACAAGCATATATTAATGGTAAAGCCTGCTTAAAAAAGACATGCTGCATCACTCTCCTCATGTGTCCTATTAAACTAAAGCACAAACAAGACAATCTGACTGAAGATCACCACCCGAGGGCATGTTCTACCAGAAGAGGACGTGATGGGAAGCCATAGTGTTGTTAACATTACTACAGTGAGGATCAATGTCTTTTACTGGCACTGCCGTAAACTCAAAGATTTAGTTCCTGAGGCGAGAGAAGCTCACGCAGGTACCAACTCAGAACAGTAAAACAAAGACAGGCCGCCTGGAGGAAAACACTCTGCTGGATGATTCCTGTCTACAGCTGTGTCCAGCCTTTGAATTGCTTGTGTGTCCAGATGTTTCTGGCTATTAAGTCAGTACATGTGCCGGCCCACTGAGGTAAAACTGACAGATGAGCCTATTACATTAAGGTCGCCACCCAGTGGTCAGATGTGTAACGACAGGAGGAGAGACACATCACTTAACCTGAATCAGTGCTATCATAGAGAGTAGGGTAAGTTACTGAGTACAATTACTTAAGTACTCTACTTAAGCACTATTGTAATAACAGATATCAGTTACAGTTGCTTTAGGTACATTTAGCAGATGATACTAATGTACTTTTCACATTAGTATGATGTTGAATGCAAGACTTTTACTTGTACTTGAGTATTTTTACAGCGTGGTATTGCTATTCTTCTTCATCTATCTGAATACTCATTTATACACTGAACAAAGTAGATAGTGTAGAAAAATATAGGAAACAACACAAGAAAGAAGGGCCAAATGATGAATGCAAACTCTGCCACAAAACTTTGGGGTGAATGCCAATTAGCAGCATTTAAAGACTGAAATTTACATTGTCAAAGAATTTGTTAATTTATTGATTATCCCTGCTTCTACTACATCTACTACTTCTCAAAGCTGCACCTGTTATATTATTCCTATGACTAATGACATACACCTCTATACTATTTATTTTCCCTATCTTCAAAATTATTGGTAACTTCAAATTTTGCGAAGGTTTGGTGGGTTTGAACAGGGCGCTTTTTAGATATAAGTCTGTTTCTAGAGATACTTGGGATGATATATCTAAAATAATATGTTTTTATTCCATTGTTCCTTTAATTGGACACATTTTTAAGTATTTTATGAGTAAAAAGTTATAAAGGGGATGTAGGAAGTGAAAGACTTCATCAGAGTAGGCTTCAGAGGGGAATGAGTGGCATGTCAACGGCCCAGCAGCTCTACATGGCAGATATATGTCCAGAAGTGCTGAGCTGACAGAGAGGTGACAGGCAAGGCTTAGCTGACCCAGCAGTGCTGCTCACTCTCCCTCTCTCTGTCTGACTGCAGACTCATCAGCATAGCCTTCAATACAAAATGCACTCTTTTTCCTGGAACTGTCCAACGTCTACTTTGCAGTTAAAAGAAAGGATTTGGGTGCCATTAATTTCCACTAAACCCTTCTAACTGAAAGCATGTGCTATTTTAAAATGATCACGAGAGCTGCCTTCATGGAGTCAAGATTTTTTTTTAGGCTGAGTTTGTTGAACTGAACGTGAATCACCCCTTGTGCTGACCGAAAGTAGCCTTGTCAGTTGCATAACTACCATCAGTGGGGTGGTCAGCATAGTTAAGCTGTTGAGCCCTCCTGTGATCGCTGCTCTCTCGTTTCTAGGGTTCCCGTCCAGAAAAAACAAAGCCATATGAACTGATAACAGCCAGGAAATGAGTTCCATGGAGAATGACACAGAAGCTCAGGCCTGTTTCATATCTAGTCGATTATAATAATGGGAAAATGGAATTGATGCCTGTTGTTGTTGTTGTGACAGGCCGCCTTTTGCTTTCATGTGGCTGTTTGGCTTTCAAGGTTCATAAGAGACTCATGTCCTCTCTTATTACACTGCAATGAAACACATCCACTAAACTACCCAATAAAACGGGGATTAGACAGAGTCACGTTCAGGAAGCTGGACGGAGATGTGAGAATGTTTTGATGACCCAGTGCTGCCATGCAGTAGCAGGCTGTATTTTGACTGTGAGACTGACAGAATAGAGTGGAAAAAAACACCAAGACTGACATTTAAGACTAGACTATGTAGCAAATTGAGTACATTTAAAACAACAACAACAAATACCGCAAATTAGACTTGAGTGAGTGGAGTTATATATACATATGTAGCTATTTGCAACCCACTCATCAGCCAAGAACCAGTCTTCCACTTCTGCCCCCGGAACAGCATGCCAGTCTGTCACAGTCTCCAACTAGCAGGCAGGGTTACAGTCACACATACATCCGGCTTCTTTTAGTGCTTTAACATTAAAATAATTATGTACAGTATAATATAATGTACAGTAATCTTCCATTGTTTGATCAATTTTTAAAACACCAAACAGTATTTTTGTAACATCATTTATTTATTTTGCTCTGACATTGCCTGTATTATTTCCAGCTTTCTCCCAATTTGGAATGTTGAATTCCCAATGCATTGCTGCCTGTCTGCTAACACTCCAACATCACTCAGATTCACCCCCGCATTGTGCAGTGCAGCAACAGGGAAGAGAAATCACATTTTTGTTCAGTTTTTCTTGATTTAGATCAATTTATGGGGTAATTCAATCAGATAAGGGGCCCAGGCACTGCCAGCTAGGACTGGACTGCATCAATGTACGTGCCTCAAGCTATTGGAATACTCTCCCTGCGGATGTAAGATATTGCACCAGTTATAAATCCTTTAAAAATAAACTTACGGTTAGGTATAGTAAGCGATGTGGGGGAAAACGAGGAGAAAAGTTGTTGATATTTGAGTGAAAACCAAAACAACCCCCCACCCTCCCTTGTGCTTCACCCCCGAAGTTCATGGCCGCGCATTGTCATGGTAACGGACGTAACCACTGCGCAAGCAAGCGGAGTCTGAAGCGTCTGCTGTGGGACGGTAAGTTAGCTTTAGTTTGATAGCAGCATTTATTTCTCTGATAGTACAGGTGGCTAGCCTGGCTAACACCAGACCGCGTCTCAATCTCATGTGAGATTATTGTGATAGCAAACCTGTGTTATATGTCTTCATGACTGTAAACACTTTGAAAGCAGTGAACAAACACCAGATAAACAGCGAGCAACTACACAGCAGCTACGTTGTAGGTTACGTTAGCACGCTGCTAACTTTAGCTGCGAAGCTAACGTGCAGAACGTCAAACAGCTGTAGTAACAACTCTGCTACTTTACAGCTAACATCACAACAACAACATATCCTGACTAACTAGACAGTGAGCTGAATGTCAGCAGGTAACGTTACAGTTTATGTAAAGCAGCGTCTGCCTTCACTCACCGCTCCTCTGTCGGGTCTCCGTCTGTCCCTCCGCCGGTCCCTCCGCAGGGTATCCGTTGGTCCCTCCGCCGTTATAAAACCACACCGATGTGTTCGCGAGTCCTTGTCTGGTCAAAGTCCTACTTTTATATTAAATGTTTTTCTAACTTTGTTTGTTGGTCACCTCTCCTTCTCCACTATGTTTGTACCAGACGTTTCTCGCTCCGACTGCGTACACCACGTAAATAAACTAAACTAAACTAAATGTCCATAATGTTAAACACACGTTGAAATCCAACATTATATTTTGATATCCCTCTAACACTTGACATTATGATCCATGCCATCTTACTATTAAAGCTGCATTAATCAATTCATTTATATTAACAATGGATCAAATGATGTTGATGATGTTTAATATGAGTGTTGATTGTTTTGGTTTTACAGCTAACAGAACTTACTGTTTAGGTTCACTGCTCTCATCGACCCCAGTTTCTGAGTCAGCAGGAAGCTTTTTTAGCTTTGATAAAACCATGTACAAGACCTATAAAGTTCCAAATGGCAGACAGACAAGGTTAGCTAAAGATATTAATCTTAATGTTGCTCTGTGTCTCTACATGTAGGCATAATTGCTACTGTAATTTTTTTTAAAGAGAGCCTGATTTTAACTTCAGTACAGAGAATCACGACGTGACTTCATTTTGTTAGTCGAATGAGAAAAAAGGTACCAGACAGCAATAAATCTGTTTTTTTCTCCTTGCAGTGTTTGAATGTGTATTTAACTGAATAAGTATGTGGCTTATTATAACTGAATCAGTGAGGATATACACAGAATCAAACCTGTGACCCATCCAGTCTCACTAAAAACTAATCCAGCCTGCCGCCTAGACTGTGTTGTCTGTCTGAGCCTGTGTATGACCTCCTCTATTCCCTGAACACCACCACCTTGTTTCCTCTCCTCCACGTCTATTTACACCCTCCAGTGTCAACACCGCCTGAGCGCCATGGCAACACACACCGCTACGAAAAGAACGTAACACAGGGCCTCTGCTTCCACCAAGGTTTTACAACTGGTTATAGAGAAAAGGTTGAGAGAAATACTTTGAAGTTGTGTCCAACACTGTGAGAGAAGAATGCCTTTGATGTGAGGAGCCAGTGAGTGTTTTATGTTACTTGCAGGTGTTAAAATAGGTTAACAATACAAAATATGCTCTATTCATACCAGAAAAATCAGTTTTACAACACCAGTGTGAAATAGGTCATGCTATCAATTACACCTTGACTGATGGACTTTATTTTAGGATTAAACTACAGTTGTAAGCCTTAAAAATATAAATAGACTCATGGAAAAGGTGTTGGCGTGGTATAGAGCCCGTGTTTGGGTCCTAACAGGGTTTATAAAAACCAATCTGCCTGTCAGGGTTACTGCATGAGTTTACTCAGGTGAGCTTTTTTGTGAGGCTCTTGAGATACTTTGTCATGAAGATAAATGTTCTGGATGTTGGCATTCACAGTTTAAAGTTCACTGCCTCTCTTCACCATCAACATCTGGTTGGTTACGGTCCTACAAATGAAATACCACAAGCTTGATCCCTACATTCAATACGTGTCTTTACAGCTGGAAGCTTATTACAAATGAAATTAAGTTTGGCATGTTCACGCAGGGAGAATATGGTGGATTTATGGCAACCAAAAAGAGCTGGGGAAGAGGGAGCTTTGGTGCCTTTGTGTCTCCCAAATAAAGGTGTCATTGGAGTTCATAGCATATCCAGGTCTTCGTTGTTGAGTAAACCAGAAGAAGACAACGTGACATTAGAATCAAGGCAAATGAAACCTTAAAACCTACAAAAACAAGCTTGATAAAGGCTGAATACCAAAATGTAAGGTTATAAATTTGATCCTCTTCTAGTTCTGTGTCTAAAACTGACATATAGCCAAGTCACTGCCACTTCTGCTTGTTGTATTTTTGTGGCATGTTTACTGTACCCCTACTCAAATATGTACCTGCACGTCAAGCTTAAGAAAAAATGCCACCACTGCAGCACGTTCTCTCGTTCACTTGAGGATGCCATATTCTTTCCTTAAAGTCACGCTCCACTCATGAATGTTTTTCTCCTTGATGTTTGCAGACTAGAAGGTTAATGATAATCCGATGATGGTGACCTCCTCTATAAGGGTGCTTTCCCAAAAATAAAATGACATTCCTTGATTACAATAAAAGTAGTGTCTTGTTAATATGTTTAATTACACAGGTTGCACATGAGGTGTCATAAAGAACCTCTAATATAAGAGTGTCATTTAAATCAATGCAATACAGAAGAAAACAATACACAGTAGCAGCATCTTCAGTCAGTATCTTAGTGTCTGAGAAAGCAGAGATTTTAGCAGGGAGGACTGCAGCATCTCTTTAAAAATATCCTTGGGAGATCAAAGTCACCCTGTATGTCTCCTCTCATTCCTGATGGGTGAAAGAGATCAGAGGCCAGACGGTACAGTCACACTGTAGAGCTGCACTCACACACACACACACACACATGCCAAATCTCATCATAGTGTCATGCAGACACACACACACACACACACACAAGTGGATGCCTGCACGTGCAAACAGAGACACACACACACACACACACACACAGACACACACAGACATGGGCGCTGGCTTTAAGATCAAACAAAGGTGGGAAACATCAATCCATTCTACCTGTCTGCAAAATCTGTGTGCAGCAGAGAGCGTGCCAGCTAGCACCATGCCACTCCCTGCCCCCCTCCCCCCTTCCTCCTCCTCCCAGATGAAATGCGCCTCTAAAAAACGATTTAGTGGATGCATTGTTTTATAAGAGGCTGTGCTGAAAGTAGCATCTTATTTGAAATAACAGGAAACAACAAAGAATGAAAAAGGTCTCTATTTGGATAGGTGTCACATTCACTCCTCCTGTGTATACAGCACATTGAAAGTAAACACAATGTGAGCCTTTTATGACTACATTTACTCACAGGTTACCAGGTAATAAAGAAAATGGTATCATATTTTTTCCTCCAACTTTTTACTCCCAGCACAATTAACCAACAGGGCCAAATAACATGCTTAATAATTAAAAATGTTTGGATTGGTTCTACACTCATATTGAACACAATTGTCCCTGGTTGGTAAAATATCATTTTTACACATGAAATACATCTAATCTATGATCTCTGTGCACCATATTGTATTGTGAAAAAAAGAATCATGACCTTGTGATGTAAATAATTCAGATTTACATTATGTTTCTCTCTTTGCTACCATAAAAAGTCAATTGGATATCCTGAAACAGACCTTGTTATCAATCCAACACACAGTCAGTAAATGCAGAGTCTGCAGTACAGCTCGATTCCTGTAAAGAGAACTGCCTTAATCTTCTTTTTAAAATTAATTTTGATAACCGGCAGCAAAAACAACAGAAGTTACACAGCAGGAGCAACATACCTGATATCAATACATTATCATAACATAACATTTTGAGAGAAAATGCCTCAATTTGGCTTAAATCAAAAGCTGTAAACTGTAATGAGTAAACACTATGAAAAAATGTAATGTAAAACCTCATTTAAAATAAATAGCAATTCATTTAGATTCAATTTAAAGTTGCACTAGTGAATATTTTTATATCAACGAAGCATCAAATGAAGATATAAAGTGAGAGGGGTAAGGCTCTTTGTTAATCACCCAACTGTTCCCCTCAGCTCTACTGCTTAACAGTATTAGTGTCTTTCAGCTCATTGTTTTCCCTCTCACTGTCTCATCAGCTACAGGATGTTATTTGTAGCAAAAAAAAGTTCTGATAAACTGAATGTACTCAATGGTTAAATATGGTTAAGTATATAAGTGAACACTGGACTTCATCAGGTGGACACAAACACAACCCTAAATGAATGCTAATGTTGTTTGAATAACTGTTTCATGTATAAATAAATAATTGGTCAGTTACTTATATAAAGCTGTAAGGTTTGTTAATATTGTCCTAACATCTTGTGCTTCCCCAAGAGGCAAAATAATCTATTAATGCAGCTTTAACAATGTAAACAGGTAATAATGAGCAGCTGGATCTGAAGACACTGCATCTGGTGGACTGCACCAGTTCATCTTTGTTTCAGGGGTCACACAGGCTGTGAGTCGGTGTGTTTTATCTTCTTCGCACACAACACAAATTTCCAATTTCCCTTCCTAAACCTCAGGCAGGCAGCTACATCTACACATGCTACCCCAGCTGCTCCTCTGTCCTTCATCTAATGCTTCTACTTCCAGCCAAAGTCTGCATTCAGGAAGCTAGTGCAAGCATCTATAAAGCATCTTGGAGTAGGAGAGCTGGTCTCATTCATTCACTGAAGCTCCTTGCACCTCCCTTCTCAGTGGTCTGCAAAGCAAAACAGATTCCCAAACAGCACCTTGAGAACTTCTATATTTGAGCTCCATTTGGGTTTGCTCTGCAGAGTTTCCAATTTGTCAGGCTTAATTGCTGGCGGTTGAGCTTCCAGCTGGGTGAAAGAAAGGCAGTCCCGACCGCATCAGAGAGGGCAGCAAGTTTAAGGAGTGCCTGACATCAGAGGCGGTGTAGGCCACTGTCAGCTGAACAAAAGCACATGGTGCCACATCTGGCTTCTAGTTTAAAACGCAGCACATACACATACCTCAGCACTATGATTATCTCTGTCCCACTGCCTTACAATGGAACAAAGAAGATTGTTGTCTAAGGATAGCTTTGGGAAACAGCAGCCCTAAGATTTAGCCGCTGATGAATCAGGGTGAAGATGAGAATCGGTCACAATAATGATACCAGGGAATAGAGGGCAAAGTGTCCTGCTAACTCAAGTAAAAAAGCATCTTTGAATGGAGGAGATTACAGTGCTAACAGCTCACTGTCAGGCCACTTTCTAGCTCTGCATGCTCCTGGGTTTCCTCAATAACCCTCTCATTGTCCTCATAGTCACCCCGCTACAGCTGGACCATGTGCTCCACAGCTGAGGTTTACTGGCAGAAGAAAACCACCACAAAGTCAAGAGAAAAGAGCACGGTGCCCCTTCAACCACAGCGCATGCTACTCCAGTGTATATAAACACCCGGGCAATGGTGTGCATGTGCCGACACACAAACACCAACTTTCTTGATGTGCATTTTGTGGAATCTGACCAAGGATCCACTACGCCACACGAAAGGGGAGGCTAGCATGCAGCATAAACAATACTTTAATTTCAACAGCGGGCAAGCCTAGTGGTTAGAGGAGCTGTCTTAGAAAGGTTACAAGTTCACTATGAAAGACTGAAAATTTGAATCTAGATCATGAATGCCTACCCACCTGTTCATTACATATCTCTAATCTGAAATGTGATTTTCATTTTGCAAGTTCTGGATAAGATAGTCATGCTATGTTTGCACTCACTACTGTAGGTCAAGGAACATCAAATTCCATCAAAACATTACAACAAGCAGTGCGAGCATCCTAAGACCTTCTAAATAATTATTTTTGTGTTTGTTTAGTTCCTATTTTATTTTGAAATATTTTCTCCTTGTGTTTCTGTCATCTTTACTTCTTGTGTTTTCCATCCTTGGTTGGTTACCCGATGTGTTTCACCTGTGTCTCGTTTGTAATTATCCCATGTTAATGGGTGATGTGAACTTTGCACTCGCACCTCCAATTTAGAGTTTCTGGCAAGCTCTAGCAAAACAAGTATCAAGACAAGTATTGCTAGCTTTCCAGATAAACTTCAGTGCACATAAATCATTTCAGATGCTTGTCTCTTTGGCTACGTTCACACCGCAATTCCAATTATCGCTCAAATCCGATTTTTTTGTTCATATTACACTAAATGTGGCTTCCTAAAGTGACCCGCATGCTCAGTTGATCAGATTAAACAGAGTGAGAAAAGGGAAGCCACCTGACTTTGCTATGGTAGCTCAATACATAGGGATAGATCAGGTAGTTTCCTGAATTTTTGAGGCGACGTTTGCAAATTCAATCAGAATGGACACAGTTTTAGGACTAAAACCAAGTTGACAAATACTAGAATTTTCCATTACCTTATTTCAACACCTTATTTTAAAATTCAAAGAAAGTCTAAACTAACCCCAAGTCTGTGCAAAGAGTAAATATGTGTCTCAGGAAGAAAAAATTAAACACTGTTTTTGCAGCTCCACTTTGTGGTTTAGGCTGATAAGAAGGGTGGATTATATTATATTACTACAGCTTGAATCACCACATCTTTGCTGCTGAACTGCCTAGGTGTTTATCAAATAACAAATGCCCCTGTAAGAGGAAGAAAAGCCAGGTGAAACTATTACTCATGGTAACAGTTACTCAGCATCAGCTTGCTGTGAAATGATCATTGAGGTGGTGAAAGTGGAGAGTTGATCCTGTATCCAAGAAATGATGCATCATATCCAATATTTTTCATGTGTCATAGCTCTATTAAGACTAGATGAATTAAATTCACCTTGATGGGTGTGCTATCATTACAGGTCCACTGATACCAGCATTAGTCAGTATACTGACACGTTTTCTCCATTTTCATCTCCTTTTGGGTGCTCATTCTGATTAATCCTGCTCCTCGTTTGCTGCTTTGGAACTGTTTCTTTCTACGACCTCATTATATTATTGCATTAAAAAATAATTGGACATTTTAGGAAATGAGTTTACTTTACTTTCTTGCCAAGAGTTAGATGAGATTACTTCTCTCAAATCCGTAAATTACAGCCAGCAACTGGTTATCTTAGCTTAAAGTCTGGAAACAGGATGCAGCTAACCTCGCTCTATCCATCTACCAGCGCCAACACCAAAAACCTACTATTAAACTAATGTTATCTTGTTTTTTTTTTGTTTTTTAGTGCATATAGAACCTAAAATGACACAATATGCTTAGCTGATTTTGTTGGAATTGGACAGTCAGGCAACCTGCTTTGTGCTAAACTAATGTAACTCTTATCAAGAAAGCTAATTAGCATAGTTCCCAAAAGGTTGAACTATCCCTTTAATTGTGGAACTAAAAAGAAAATGGTTATCGACATGTGGTTGATAAAAATAATTCTATATCAGTGTAGCATTGCATTTTTATGTACATTTGAAGATGAAACATTTTCTGTCCTTCCTGAACCTTTCTATATAGTGCACTTAACAACCAGGGGTGAAAATTGGAGGGACAGCAGTGTGTGTGTGAAGTATGGTGGGTGGGTGTGGGGGGGAGCTGTGGTATGATTGAATCTCTGCTGCCTCACTGCCAGCTCAGACAGGTCTCAACTGGCTGTTCATCCACCTTGGCAGGCCTGTCGAGTCAAAACAGCTGACATCATCCCACAGGAAGCTGGGAATTCTTTTTGAAAGGTGAGACTTGGGTTAGAAAAATATGCTTTGATCCAAATGGGGCCAGAGGAAGGTCTTTCCAAAAAGCATCTTAACACCAGAGTGATGACGGTACTTTCCGAAGACCAAAATATGTCAGATATAGGTGACTGGTTATGTCTGGGCAACGTAGTAAAACTGGATAATGTTGTGATTGGAAATACCCAAAAAAATGAAAATATAGAATATATACATATAAAGAAGTACAACATGATTATGTGGGGTAAATAAGATGGTATATGATATAATATTAACTTAAGAGGTTTTAAACAATTCAAAACTGAGTCTGTCGGGACTGTCTAGGCTTTACTACATCAATTAAGGTAATGCACAAATTTTCAGAGTCAGTATTGGTCGTCTGCATTTCATATGGCTAGAGTGCCACCTTGTGGTCACTTAACATCACTGCAACACAAATCTCTACTACCTCATAATAATACCTCAAAAGACCCCAAATTTTACAAGAAAATATAAACATTGTGTTCACATGTATCTTTGACATTTTTCACTTTATTGGTAACACCTTTTAATTTTCTTAAAACCATACAACAAATAAAGACAATGAGTGGTAGTTTAACTACGCCAGAGAAAAGCAACGACAGCACACAGAGCAGAAAATGTCTCTTTTGTCCTGGAATCCTTGATCCACTGGTAGAAAACACTAGCTGACAGCTTTTGTTGGTTCTGAGTGCAGGTTGGATGCTAAGTGCATGTATTCAATCATTTTAAAACAAGTGATCCCAACAGTTCTTCCAGATCAGCTCCTTTGGGTGCCAGTTTTTACATCAAAGTTCCGGGTGTGGAGTTGTGGTGGTCTCGGATGGTTCTGGTTCCTCCTCTTTTTCTGATGACAAGGATGTAGTATGTATTTCAAAAGAAGTTTTACGGTGAAAACTTTAAAGTTGTAACATGTAAAACTTGCTTCAAATAGTGTCGAAATGCTCTAGTATCTTATCAACTACTGATATGACTCACTGAATTTGAACATAGTCATGCTGTTTATACTCAGTAGAGCATAAATGCCATAAAACCACTCCTTAAAATCAACAGTAATCCTCACCTGGCTCCGGCATTTGGACACACTCGCCATCTTGCTCCTCATAGCCGCTCGAGCAGTTGCACATGTAGCTGCCTTTTGTGTTGACACACTCCTGGTGCTCCTTTGCACATACCGACTCTTGCTCAAAACACTCATCAATATCTGGCAAAAAACAGACAGAATAAACAATTAATCAAATACTGATACACTAACACTATTTCATTATTTACCTTTACCTGTTTTTTCCCCCTCTGTCTTCTAACATAGATTGCTTTAAACTATTAAAAAAGGACCAGTGTGTATGATCTAGTGGCATCTAGTGGTGAGGCTACAGATTGCAGCCAGCTGCATCCACCTTGCATTCAAAGTGTGTAGCAGAACCGTGAAACCGAACCGTGAAACTAATAAAAAAAAGTGCAAGCCCTTTTCTGGAGTCAGTGTTTGGTTTGTCTGTTCCGGGCTGCTGTCAGTATATTGCAGCAAGGAGAAGAAGAGCCAAATAAATGGATAAAAACAGCATGAAAGATGAGCATGCTAATAAGTTGTTGGTTTGTTTTGACATAATGGTAACTTTAATGCTAATGTGAAAAAACACTGTAAACATCAGGATATTAAATATCTGAAATCTTGAGCTAACTAAATGGAGACCTGTTAGCACCTATGTAATTACTTTCAGTGCAAGACTGTAAGGGATGAAAGACAGAAATAAATATGTATGACTATGATTTAACATTAAGGTGGATGATGCTGACATGTGTGTTCAGTGTTGTAATGACCTACAAAATAGAAAAATTATACATTTGGGGAGGAAATGTGAATAATGACATTTAAATAAATTAAATTGTTCATAAAAAACAAAGTATTTCAGTCGTGTACATTAATAAAGTTGTGTCTTGGTGCTAAAATCTGTCAAAAAACAAAAACACCATATATCTAAACTTGAATTGTTCACCATGTGTCTCCATTCTGTGAAAAATAGTTTTGTTGCAATTTAGAGCACTGAATCAGATTTAGAAATACTGACCCCTGACTAACAAATCCCTCAAGAATGAACACACAGCATTTATGAATGAATCCCTTCAAACTGTGTTTCCAATAACATACCTGTGCAGGTGCCCTCTGTGAGCTGGTACCCGCTGGCACACGCCTGGCAGTTATCAGGACCGGCTCCTGTGCAGCCCGAGCAAACTTTATCACAGGCTGTGAAGGACAAACAAACAAAAGATGAATGTTACTGAAAAACCTCTGAATCATTTCCAGTTTGATAGCTGTACGTTTGTGAAACATCATAATGCATTTTCAGAACGTTCATGGTCCCAATTTTGAGAGACTTTCTCAGCACAGTGAGGATAAACATCTTTCTTCAACTAAGATAATACTTTAAAAGACACTGGAAATGGTTAATGTCCAAAATGTTGCGCACATGCTGATTGCATTATGTCCTCTTACCCTTGCAGGAGTAGGAACCCTCTGTGTTGAGGCAGTATTGATCTTCATCACATGGGGAAGAGTCTTTGGAGCACTCATTTACATCTGTAACACATCAGATGGACTGCAGTGAGGTAAACTGGTGCACATAGAACAGGAGACTGATGAAACTAGCAAATATGCACATTTGAGGAACACATTTTGAAACTGGAATCACAGAATTTGAACACTTTTTTCTTAAAAAAAAATTAATTGATTATAAATAAATGGCAATCAAATAGTTGACAACTACTTGTTAAATCAACTAATCATTGCAGCAATAATCTACTTTACCTTTATGTGCTTATCACATCAGAATGAAATACATCCTTATGAAATATAGCAGATCAAACATGCTTTCATCTCACAGTATTTTAAGTTCTTTGATACGTCTGTCTGTCTGTCTGTCTGTCTGTCTGTCTGTCTAGTCTGGAGACTAGCAGGCAGACTAATGGGTGCTACTATGCTTTTCCATTAGGGTGCTGCATCAAATGTAGTGCTCCTTATTCAGAAGTGAACTGACAGATTGTTGTGAATACACTGATTAACTGCTCTCTGCTTCCTAAACTTCTACAGTACTTCCTAAACTTCTACTAGTAAGACTGGTCAGGCAACCTGCAATAGAGTATGATGTATTGTGTAATTGTGCTGAGCTAATCAGCACAATTACAGCTTTTTCTTCAATTGAAATCATTACTGTTTTATCATTAAAGTCTTGCTGTGCTGACATTGAGTTTAAAAGTATACTCAGCTGAAAGAAGTTATTTGCATTTATTTTCAATGACACAAGACTTGTGATTAAAATATGTATACATTTTAGTTACTTTTTCCTGTAGACTAGTCACCACATGGAGACTTATTACTGTTCTTCTTACCGACACAAGCTTCCTGGTCATCCTCCTCCCAGCCTTCTTTACACTCATCACAGTCCTGATTGGTTCCTCCAGTACAGGTCTTGCAGGAAGTGTGACATTCTGTAACAGCAGATTTACTAGTCAGTCCTCTTACTGTACGTATGAATGTATGAATGTATAAAAAAAGAAGACAAGTCATAGATAAAGCTGCTTATCCACTTGTATTTGTGAATTGTACCTGTGCACAAGGAGAAGGTGTCATTCCTCACTTCATTGAAGTAACCGTCTATGCAGTCCAGGCAGAACTCCCCTTTATAACCGTGGTCACAGCTGCACTGTCCGTCACCTCCTCGAGTTCCGTCACCGTCGCACATTCCATTTCCATGACAGGGTCTCTCAGAGCCTCCGACACATGCTTTAAATTAATCAGACAGAAGACGAATAAAGACAACAGTTAAACAACTTTAGTATGTGCCAAATGCTGCTCTCTGGTTAACTAGAGGAGTTCTCTCACCATTGCAGTCCGGTCCAAACGTTCCTTTTGGACAGCACACTTTGATGGTTTCAACGCAGAACCATTTATGCAAATCAGGATGTTTTGTTTTCCTGTATTGCAACAGGATATGAAACAGGAAGAGATCTGGGTTACTGCATCAGATTTGTTGAAATGACTGTAGATTATAGCTAAAGATTATACTTCTGTTTGTTTGCCTAACTGTGCTGGCAGGGAATCACTGTTTTTCTCATTCAAGTTGTGTGTACTTGCCACTATGAAAGCTGACTACTCACCTCTTGAACCACCAAGTCTCAAAATGCTCCTCATGCTCTTCTACCATGTGGTTGCACTCAAAGCTGCTGCTATCACACAGCCCCTCCACGATCTCCACCAGACGAATCTCACTGTAACAAAACAGCACAGGGTAAGCACATGGTGTAAGAAAGATGAGGCAGATATGAGAATGTGTTAAGACAAAATCTAGGTGATAAAAAAAAGGAAGTGTTGCTTAGAATTTAGTTTAAGATGTGTGAAAATGCAGGAAAGCAAAGTAGAGTGAGAGATTAACACCAGATATCTGCCAAATGCGACACTTTTGTCCGCGCCAGACACTTCATTTTGGATTTTAAATGCATGTTTCTTATCTAAAACCGTGATACGCTTCTTGTGCCAAGTGCAACAATCCACAGCTCTGAGTGTGAAACAAACACAACTCTGATTTTCGGTGTTACACCGTATTTAATGACACATTAGAATCAGTGACTTGCAGTGTTTGTTAGGTTTAGGCATGAGGAGAGAGATGGTTAGTGTATGAATATCAGGGCAGGTCACAGAATCTGGTAGGTCACCAAGTATGATGTAACACCGAATGTAACACACCTGTGGCAGGGTGACCTGGAGTTTGGACAGAACAGGATGCACGGTCTCACCTTGTCTCATATTTAGATAATTTCCTCTCCTCCCAGGCTGTGTTTCCTCCACCAAAGTTCTGCTTTGCTGTTCTGTCAAAGCCCTGAAATACAGACTCAATCAATGTTTGGTGGAGGAGAAAACGGAAAGGTGACAAAGAGAAAAACACAGACAATAGAGGCATTTCACATTCACAGTATAAGACGTCCATGTGTATGTCATATTATTTAGTTGTCTGACCTTGTTGAAGTTATCAGTAATTTTCTGACAGGTGGTACAGGCGCTTTTTAAATCCCTCTTGGAGTCGGTGGCTTGAAAAAGTAAAACAAGAGTTATACAAGACAGTAGCCGCCGTAGGAGCCGCAGCTCTGGACCGGTGGACAGCATCTCCTCCGTTCAGCTCACACACACAGTTTCATAACACACGTTTGATACTAAATCTACTAACGTGCCGCACAGCCCGGACACATCTAAATGAACTGCTCTAAACATTAAATGGCAGTAAGCGTTATCTATGCAAAGGGCAACAAAGTAGTATTTACATGCCGGGTGAAGAAAAAACACGATGCCTTTCTAGTTTTCCGCGTCAGCCTCTCTGTCGCAGTGTGGCTTGTGGTCATTGGCTGAGAGCGCCTGTTTATCAAGCGCTGGACCAATCACACGCCGCCACGCCCGGGACAAAAACAGGAAAGACGGGTATTTGTATTTTCCTTTTAGAGTGCCCTATTTCCTTTATACAGTCTGTGGTATTTGTAAATATCAGAAACAAATTATTTTTAAATTAAATTATCCAATTAATACACAACACTTTAATATCATCATTTAAAAAAATAATGTTTATATTTTAGCGATATTGAAACATGTTACGTTGCTTACTTCCGGTCTTGCCCGGACGTGATGAAACATCTCTCAGCTGTCATGGCTGAAAAAAGGCAGGTTTTGGGGCTCCCACTGCTGTTTCTGTTATTTTCTGTGTTTCTCCTTCATTTATGCGTGTGTCCGTTCACTAAAGTTGAGGAGAGCTTTAATTTACAAGCGGCTCACGACATCCTGTACCACAGGTTTGACTTTCACAAGGTAAGCAGCTGTATTATGCTAACACAAAATCAAACAGACACTTAAGGTCAGCAGATATTAACAGATTTGTATAGCGTTCTGCTCTATCTTTTCTTCATCTTTCCCTTTTTAACCTATATTTGTATACTTGAGGTAATATATGAATTAATAAAAAATAATATATGTGAAACAGTTACAAAGAGGATTAACAAACGTTTAATTTGAGTGATTCAGCCTCAAACATAGCAATAAGTGCTGTTGTTACTATATTAGATAATACAGTGTAGTATATAGGAATATCATACTATAATACTACATTAATGTTTACATTATATACATATATTTTCATTTTTTCTATGAAGTGGCTATACATACTTATTATTATTATTATTATTATTATTATTATTATTATTGTTATCTATACAGTGCCAAAAGAACTGACAAAACAATATTAGAGAGAGAGAGAGAGAGAGAGATGTTTTTTTTTTTTTTAATAGCTGTTCTGGAGTTTTGATCATATCATATGATCTTCACCATGAGGACAAGGGTTGCATAGTTGCCTTGGAAATTTTCAAATTGACCTTTTTTGCATTAATAACTGAGTTCACCAGCTGAGGAAGAACATGTAACATGATTTTAACTCAAGTTAAAAATATCTTCTGGATGAACTTTTAGCTTTGTTAGTGTTGTCTGAAAAGTGCCTGTTCTGTTTTTCAGTATGACCATCATGAGTTCCCTGGCGTGGTGCCACGAACTTTCGTTGGCCCGTTGTTCCTCTCCGCCTTCTGCTCTCCTGCTGTGTTTCTGTCCTCTCTGCTGGATGCGCCGAAATTCTTCACACAGTTAATGGGTAAAAAAAATCGTACTAAAATCATTTTTCATCCAAATTATATGTTAATAATAATAATAAAGCTCTTTGGTTTCAAACAGTTCTAACTGATGGTGTCTTTTGCTCTCTGTGCAGTGCGAGCTTCTCTGGGACTCTGTGTAGTCGGTGCCCTATGGCACATGCAGAGAGAGGTGAGGAGGCAGTTTGGCTCCACGGTTGCAGGACTCTTCTGTGTGACGTGTGCTTCACAGTTTCACCTAATGTTCTACAGCACCAGGACACTCCCTAATGTGTTTGCACTGCCACTAGGTAAGATGTTCCAGTCATGATAATCTCAAGCTTTTTTATCTTGCTGTTCTTCTAAATCATTTTTGGAACGAATTGAATCCACAAACATGATGATGCTAAATTTATATTCCCAGTTCTTGTGGCATTCACTTCTTGGATGGCTCAGAGATACGGGAGATTCATCAGCCTCTCTGCGTTAGTCATCATTGTGTTCCGGTCGGAGCTCTGCATCTTCATGGGTCTCATGTTGTTGATATCGCTGCTGAGCAGGAAGCTGGGACTGATGGAGTTGCTTTATTATGCCGTACCTGCTGGGATCTTGTCACTGGGTGAGTTTTGAATTCTATGCTCAATGAACTCAATAAATGAGCAGTAAGTTTTAATACTATGTCTCTATATTTTGCAGCTCTGACTGTGGCAGTTGACAGTTTCTTTTGGAATAAGCTCTTGTGGCCTGAGGGACAGGTTTTGTGGTACAACACTATTCTCAACAAGAGTTCCAACTGGGGAATATCCTTTCATTTCACAAATCACTTCATTTACTTACTGTGAATTTACTCTCAATAAAATTCATTAAGATTTTAATATCATCTCCACCCTCAAGTTCTCCTTGACCCTCCCCTCCCCAGTAAACCTCCCCTTTCCTCTGGTACTTCTACTCCGCGGTGCCCCGAGCCCTGGGCTGCACACTGCTCTTCGTCCCCCTTGGTCTCCTTGATAGACGGATGAGGCTGATTCTGCTACCTACAGTGGGCTTCATCCTCATCTACTCGCTGCTGCCACACAAGGAGTTGCGATTCATCATATACACTTTCCCCGTGCTCAGCTTGGTGGCCGCCCGAGGCTGCTCTTTTATGTAAGTTGAGATATAACGTTAACAGTGAAAAACTGTGAAATTTACATTTTATCAAGTGTTGGATGGATTCGAGCACATCCCAGAAACTTGTATCACTTTACCAGCCATATGTGTAATGTCTTTTTCTTTTCCCCCCGTGTGCCTTAGTTTGTGCAACTACCAGAAATCCTGGATGTATAAACTGGGCTCTGCAGTTGTGATTGGCCAGCTGTTAACCAACACGCTGTACTCTGGTATTTGTCTCTATGTTTCCCACCACAACTACCCGGGAGGCCGAGGGATGCTGGAACTCCACAGACTGTTGCCATCCACAGCAGGTTGGAATTATCTCATTAGCTCAATTTGATTAACAGGAAGATCACTGTATATACACACAATATCAGAAACTATTGATCCATACAAGCTTTAAATTGGAGAGTAAGTGAAATCTAAACATAGTTAATTACTTTAGTGTGTATACCAAACCATAACAACCATGTTGACAGTGCAGGAGACATACAATCTTAGCTTTTCTGTTTGAGCTTGTTACCAAACATGCTATATACATATTTATTCAGAGTACACTGCACAGATATAATCACACATTAGTTTTGTCATTTCAGATGTCTTTGTTCATATCGACACCTATGCTGCTGAAACTGGAGTATCACGCTTCTTGGAGCAGAACAGAAACTGGAGGTAGGTGTGTTTTCCTAGTTTTGGACTAACTTCTATCGAATTCTTCAGTTTATTCACATTTCTTCCAACAGATATGACAAACGAGAGGACATGAGCCCCACTAATCCTCAGATCAAAATGTACTCACACCTACTAATGGAGGCTAATGACACCAAGATCCGGCAACTCCGGGACACTCATCAGCCTCTGGCTTTCATAGAAGGTTACAGCAACATCGGCTTCAAAGCGTTTCACTTCCCTCCTGTGAGTGTGAGATTAGAGAGAAAGACTGTGCTGATGGAGAGAAGGACTGGAGCCGGGCAAAAGAAAGACCGTACTGAATAGGACTGAGGAGTTATTTTCTTATTGACCAAAGCTGACATTTAATCTATTCTCACAGATTGTAATAGGATATGGGTGTGTAATGTGCATCTCTGCAGGTTTTACAGAAATGACAGGACTAATATCTGTCACATTCCAATATCATGTGCTAGCCCAGTAGAAGTTGCATTGAACTCATGTTTAAAATGTTACACCCGTGGAAATGGTTTTCTCATTTCACATGCTAAGAAACATACTGGAGTTGTTATGCATTGTATTTTTCATGACTGGTAAGAGAGAAAATGAAGTGTTTTCTTACAAAGAAGCTCTTGTATCTTCTACAGAGTGTGCTGTATTATTTACCTCAGGCTGTTGTTTGTATGTTGTGAAGATAAGATGTTTTATAGATGAATAAAGTTGAAATGAGTGGAACCAGATTTGCTGATATGACTTCAAACCTTTGAGTCTATGTATCTATGTAACAAAAAGAAACCCTATCCCAAATGTTGCATAAGGAAAACCTTTATTTACAAATGACCACAAATTGCATGGTTCCAGTCTCAATGCTAAAACATTTATCAAATTAGGTTCAGAAGTCATTTCATATAAAAATGTACAGTACATTGGTTTACTCAATAATAAACCCATAATTTAATCCCCTGGACATAAACTTAAATTGTGCTTAAGAGACAAAAAATTGTATAATCCAAACAAACGTCTTTTTTCTGAAAATACAGCAATATAATACATGATCTTATTAAAAACATTTCAGCAAGTAAAAAAAAAAAGAAAAAAAAAAAAAGGTCTATTTCTAAATGACAGTACCATGAACCACGATTTCACAATGGAAATTAAATAACATTAACTTAAAACATCTTTCAGTCACAGCATTTATTTTTGGGCCATGTTTTCATACAGAAAACAACTCTGCATCTATCTTTTTTTTTTTTAATCCATTATAATCAAAAAAGCATCCTGACATGATCTGCGCAAATTTAACAAAATATTTACAGCATTTTGACCTGAAGTAGTTTTGGATAAGGCACAAGGAGAGAGTAGACACAGAACATAAGAAAAAAAAAAACAAAAAAAAAAACACATCGATTTACAAGAAAAAACACACATCACCAACCCCTACAGCTAGAAAAACCCTCCCTCCCTGATACACTTCTGACTGAGACTTTTCATCACAACAGCTCGAAAGTGTTTTAACAGTAGTACACAGAACACAATAAAACCTCCAAATCTGGCCTTTGCATTGAGATTCGATCAGTGTATAAATTGATATTTTACATTTTCGCCCGACAGAAAACCCCCCGTTTCACAGCTATGTCTCTTGGTCCTTGATAAAAAGGGTTTTCAAGTTAATGCTTCATTTTTGAAAATCAGTACTGAAAATAAATCAGAGGGAGGTTGACCTTGAGGAACAGCATACCCTCCACGTTCTCCAGTAAAGGCCTGGGCTGATTTAGGGCACAGTTGACGCTAGCTGTGCTGAACAGTGTCTCTGCTGGGATGATGCTGGGGGGGCAACCCACGTAACGGGCGGCTACTTTGGCAAGATCGGGCCACAGGAACTTTTTCAGGTTCCAGTAGTCGAGGGGGTCACAGCTTTGATCAAGTATGTCTTCCTCAAGGTACTCCAGCACTGCCAGCTCTGAAGACTTTGGCTTCTCCTCGTGTTTTATCTTTTGTCTGATGTCAGCCATCAGGGACCAGAGGTTGTCTTTGTTTGAATGGGAGTTGGCGGATGACAAAGGGGCCTCGTTGCAGCCGTTGGGCAGCGGAGACTTTTCTTCAACTGAGGTAGAAGAGGACAAGTCCAACTCCTGGATTAGGTCTTGTTTAAATCGCTCTGCTTCTTCCTCTGTGAATAATGAAGTCTTGTATCGTGGGTCCAGCATGGTGGCCCAAGTGTACTGTGGGTCGTGCAAAGTTGCGGACATCCTGCTCACCATGGCTTCTTTTAGAGACTTGAGCATGTTGTCTATGCCCACGGTCTCATCAAACAGCAGGTCGATCTTTCTGTTGAGGATGTGAATGAGTGGTATCACTTGTCCCAGAGTGGCAGTGCGATTGTTCATCTCCCTGCAGGCGACTTCGAAAGGTTTCAGTGCATTGCAGACCGACAGCATCACCTCCCACTGATCGCAACTGATCATTTCCCTGAAATTGCACTCGATCGACATCTCGTCGATGGCTTTCTTCTGCTCCACCAGGCGCTCCAGCATGAAAAAGGAGGTCTTCCATTTGGAAGGAACATCCTGGATCAGCTGGTTCTCTGGCAGCTGGTGGGCCCTCTGGAGCTCAGCCAGCTTCTCCTTGGCCTTTGCCGAGCGGTGCACGCGTTCACAGATCTTTCGTGCAATACTCAGAAGGTTCTGAACCATTCTCTGGCTCTTTATGGCTTCGCTAACAATGAGGTCTATAGTGTGTCCGAAACACTGCATGGTGACATGGCCATGGTCCTCCAAGGTGTTTCTTATGGTGTTGTTATCAGTTACAGTGAACCCCTTTTTCAGCCCTGATGAGGTGATCCAAGAATCCCACAGATACTCTAGCTGTTTTGGGATGTCATGCATATCGTGATCACAGTCTATTTGTGAGACACTGAGGAGAGCAGAGCAGTGAAAGTCCTGACCCTGGGGTCTGACACTTGACTCGTACGTCGCCCAGTGGGCTGTGAGGGTCAGGTATTCCCTTGTCTGGCTACTGACCCAAATACTAGTCGTGAAGTGGACAACACCACCTTCAGCCTCTTTTAGATGTGTCAGCACAACATCCTTAACCCTTTCGTACATATCTGGTATGGCAGTGCTGGTAAAATAAGAAGAAGGTGGTAGAGAATACTGAGGCTGGAGGTACTCAAGTAGTCTGTTCAGTCCAGCATTCTCCACCACAGCTGATGGCTGAAGATCCAGTGCGAGCATTTCTGCGATAAGTTTGGTGATTTTTTTGGCAACCGGGTGGTGTTCATCGAACCTCTCACGGGTCTGCTCTGTTTCATACACAGTAGTATCCATGAGCTCTTGTTTGACATGAATCTCTGCAGATGGCACATCACCTGAGATAGTATTATTATTTTCAAGAACATGTCCATGAAACCTCTGCATGTGCCTGAAGAGGCAGCTTGTGCCGAGGTTTGTAGTCTTTTTGCCTCTGCTAATTGTGCGGCTACAGTGCAAACAAACCACCTTTGTGGGGTCAGCAGGTGAGATGGAGAAATGGTTCCACAGTTTTGACGTCTTTTTACTGAAAACAGGCAAGGTTTGTGGCTTTTTCTGAATGGCAGGGCTTTCAGTTTCTTTGGTTGAAACTGCGTCTGTTGCGGTGAGGTTGGTATGGGGACTAGGAGAGGACTCCTTGTCTTCTGTGCTTTTTTGGTTTTTGAGGAAGTCTGGGTGGCGTCTCATGAGGTGCCTCATCAGGCAGCTTGTACCAAAGTCACCCCGTTTCCCCCGACTGATGACACATGGACAGTAACGGCACAGGGCTTTTAACTGGTCAACTGGTGACACAATGAAATGGTGCCAAACCTCAGATTTCACCCGTTTCATGATCTTCTTGTTTTGCTGGAAAACTGAATGATCCTGATTGAAGCTGGGACCCTCAGAGCGATCACATGGCGATGAAGTTAAGGGTGTATCCTCCACCTGAGCCCCGAAGGAGAGATTGAGTGAGGGCTCCTGCCCTGGGAGAAGCATCATCTCATCTGGTTCCTCCTTTATATCCATACTCTCCTCCATGCTTTGGGGCAATTCATCTGATATAGTTTCTGGTGAGGATGGAAGAAGGGGTGATTCTTTCTTTACTTCCAGTGGGTCCTGTAGCTGTGATCGTGACAACAGTGAGGGCGGGTTTGTGTAGGGTGGGGGAATGTGATTTCCCTGTCCATTTTCCTCAATGACAACCTCTTTGTGGGCCCTCCACATGTGACGAATAAGACAGCTTGTCCCAAGATCTTTTCCATTTTTACCTCTACTGAATTCATTCATGCAATGGATACATACTGCTTTGGAATTGTCAGCAGGTGAAAGGTAGAAGTGTTTCCATACAGCTGATCTACGGCGGGAACTAGCACTTTTTGGGGTTCCGGGAAGGCGCTCGGGCCCCCCGTCTGACATGTCTTCAAGGTTGTTTTCATTGGAATGTGAGGATGAGAGTATGCTGCAAACAGTGTCAGTGTTGGCATACGGTTCTAGTTTTGGTTCGACTTTGGGTAACACTTCTTTGGATGACAGGTCTGCATTTTCAGCTGAGGAGGTGGACGGTGAAGTGTTCTTTGAGGCAGAAGTATTAATGCTATTTGTCAAGTCTCCGTTTTTTGGTGAGTTTGGGGAAGGAGGTATCAAAGGTGAGGCAAGGGCGCTAGTCAGATTGTTTGCGGATGTGTCTGCTCCGTCTTGTAAAAGCACAGTGGGGTGAGCCCTTCGTACATGCCTCATTAAACAACTTGTACTGAGGTCTTTCTCATTCTTCCCCCGACTGAACTCTTTCATGCAGTATAAACAGATTGCTTTGGTACTGTCTCGTGGTGATATGCAGAAGTGATTCCATGCAGGAGATTTTTTCCTCGGGTTGGTGTGACTCCTCATAGATGACAAAAGGCTCTGGGTGACAGCGTCCATGGCGACATCATAAAGGGTGCTTGTGTATCCACTAAGTAAGTTACTGTACTCATCACCATCTTTAGTTACAAAAGGGCCAATTGAGCTACCAAATGCTAGCCTTTCATCATCCTGGGTTTCCTCCTCCATCCCATTTGCATCCCCACTCTCCTCTTTGATATGTTGACTTGCCTCATTGCCATTTTCACACTTTTGATTCTCTGTATTTTCCTCAGTATCAGTGTTTACGCATTTGTTTGAAAGAGTGGGAGAAGCTGGATCAGTCTCTTTTTCTATGTCTGACTCCATCTGTTTGTCACCCTGAGAAGATAAATCAATAGAATGGGGAGAGTCTTTATCCAGTGTTATTGAGGAAGAAGCACATGACTTTGCATCCGCAGAGTCATGAGGGTTAATGCTGTACGATTTGAAGACGTAGCCATCCTGGCCCTCAATTTTCAGGCATGTCCCTTTTGCCTCTCTTTTCTTGTTTTCTAAGGAGCCATTAGGTTCAGTGACCATCTCCTCGCTCATTTGAGAGACCTCTTCCTCCCCGTCCATGGCAGCAGCCCAAGAGTTTCTGTAGAATAGTCAGGTCTGCGTTGTCAAATGTAATCAATTTTGTCAGGTGTAGTCATCGATACTGCAGCTCTCAAGCAGGTGTTGTTATGCGTGTGTGGCTGTCCAGGACACAAGGTGCCTGCTTGTCCCTCTCCATTTATGACTGAAATGGTTTCGCCTCTCCGCACACAACCTTGATTGAAAGAGTGAGAGTGAGAGAGAGAGAGAGAGGGGGACAAAAGAGAGAGAAAATACATCAAAGTGTATTCTAAAAATAAAACAAGATTCCAAAACAACAGGTAATTCAGGTTTTAGGGATTGGATGATAGGTGATTTTAATCAGAGACTGCGTTAAAAGACACGATAAATTGAACATGGGGAGTTTCCATTAGCAGAATAATCATGAATCTGGATAATTGTGACTATCCTCACAAGTGACTTGGAAGAAAAAATAAGTTGTGCAATTTGACTATGAAACAATGGCAGTTGGACGACCTGATTTCTTTATTTAAAAATATTATCAGAAGAATAAGGAAGAACAGACTCACAAAATGTTGCCATTTCATTATTAATGCAGTGGGCCTTATGATTATCTCATTTAAGATAGTTAAATTGTTTTTCACTTGGGATGATGTTCACTAAAAATATATATGTCCTATCTATGATATAATAAAAAATAATAATTTCATAACAAAATTTAAAGTAAATTGATTCCAGTATGTTTTCGTGCCATTTTAAGTATTTTAAGAACATTAAGATAACATTGTCAACCACAATTATTTAGGCCAGGATAATTGTGACATGAAATGTTCATACCATCCCATTCCTAACAGGTATTCCACAATAACACAGAAGATCTGACATGAAAATGTATATATTATATATTTTTTAAGACTGTATGACCAGCTCTTTAAAGCAAGGTTTGCCTGCAGCAATGGTATGTTGAAGCTAAAAGTCACAACTTCTGATATAAAATCAAGTTCAAGTCCCTCAATTTAACACTGGTATTAAAGTGGTTTGATTTTTAAACCACTTCGGCAATAAATCATGATTTATTATGATTGAAGTTGACAAGCACCGCCCAAACAGTGTTAGTTTTGGTCTCTGTCTCATTTACAGGTGCAGGCCCAGCCTGATGTTCAGCTCCTGCAGAGGACACACTTCACGGGCCTCTGCAGGATCCATTTCCTGAATTGCGACACAGCTTACATGTGCACACAACCAACTGGGAAATGCTAATCATCCATCAAGAACACAACCCCTCTCCAAGCTTCTTCCACAGAACTCTTGCTCAATTCGTTCAGCATTTAGTGTAATAACATTCACACCCAAAATTACTCTTTCCCACTGTGATTACCAAGAAATATAAACAACATTTCTGTTGATTCAGAACTCCATGCAAGCCATTTGAGTTATGGGCTTTACACTTTATGCTCTGTAATACTACGAGCTTCTTTCTTATCCCATTTGATTATGTGTAACTGCCTCATAATACACTGGGCTCATAAAAGACTGACAACAGTCTACAGCTCCGCACACAAACTGCTTAAATCTTTGATATACGAGATTGGATCCTTCTAAAATCTCAACACTTCACCAGATGATATGACTGATTAAGAAATCTTGGGGGAACTAATCACTGAAGTCAGCTGGGGCATATCTGGTGTTTGGTTTAAAAAAAAAAGTCAGAGAAAAATACAATTCCTCCCAAGTTTAGACACAACTAATCTACCATTTTGACCATGAGGCAATATCAGGATGTTACCAGGCTGTGAATACATTATCTGAACCACACTAGCAAATGAGTATGTGTATAATCATTTTAGTACAATTAAGGTAGTTAGAAATTAGTGTTCATTTTTTGTTAAAAAAACAAACAAAACTGTTTTAGACAGAAATCTGTCTGATATTCAATGTACCCTCACTGATATAAATGGGGTAGACAGAATATTATTAACACCTCCAAGTATAATGCGATACTGTTAAACAGCACCACAACCTACAGCCTCTAAGTTTAAATCAACACCTCTCTCCTAATATTATATATATATATTTATTTTTTACTGCAAAATTGTTGTATTACACAGCACCACCTTTGCACCGAATTGGCGTAACACTATTTTCCTTATAATGTAATAACTAATAAATATACGTTTTGTTTTGCTATGGACCAAAAGCATCGACATGAAGTAGAGTATACTATACAACATAAAACAAGTGAGTGACCATGTTGAGTAAACACTCCCTTGTTACAAAATTAAAAGTTATCTTTACAATACATGAGCAAACAACCAGTAGAAGAGGATAAACATTAACAAAAGGAACAGTGCGTGTATGTGCTAGACACATCGTTCCTAACAGCATTAGCTTAAGTACACAAGTATCACTCAAATGCAAACCGGCCAACTAGTGGGACTCTCGACATAAACATGAACAATAATCAATCATTTACTTCAATCGAACTTTATAAATGTGGTCGATGTGACCATTTATACCCATATTTAGTAATACGTTTAAGTAGGAATCCAAAAAAAGCAAGTAAGCCATTTCCTAAGTGAGGAGTGACAGCCAGTTTTCCGGGTTTGGCTCAAGTGCTAGTCAGGAAGATGCGAGAGGACAGCAGAAAATAGCCACAACGCTGACTAGCTTTCATCTTCACTCAACACACAACGACTTAAAAAAAGACATCCACAACCCTGCTTTCAGCTCATCTCAATACAACAATCGCCAACACACATCCTGAAACGTGTGTGACCCCCAGACTAATAAATATTTAAAGCTATATTAAAACATAAGTGGCAGTTACGCGACAATATCAGTAAACACCAAGGTGGCTAACTGGGTTAGCCGCAAAGGCTAACTAATACACACACAAAAACAAACACGCAGGTATAAGACTTCTATCACATGGCTTTGTAGCACAAAAATCCAAGGCGTCGTAACTTAAACAGCTATCTCACCAGCGTTATAATAACCTGTGAAATGCCGTAGGTAAATTTCGGACCACACCACGATTGCTAGCTGGTTAGCTGCCAGCTAGGCCACACACACACAGGACATACTAGCTAACCTGGCGAGGCAGAACCCAGCCGTGGCAACACACGAACCACCCTGGATCCGAGTCAGTACGGCATTCACCACGACGTCCTGACCGCGTTAAAAGCTTCACAGACGAGTACATGCTCTCAGTGTACTTACTGTGAAGTAGGGCGAAGTGATCACTGGGTTTTCGGCTCTTAAACGGTTAAATATGACACATTTGATTGATCCGGAGGGGGGGCTCACTTTGTTGCTTTTGTCTGCTGGTTTGCTAGCAGTTCACGTTCGGCCGGAGCAGCTCCACACAGCGTCGGACGGAAGGAACATGTTTTAATGACGTCACACCGGCCGTAGGGTCTCCACGACGACGAAGTCTTAGTGTTCAAAGAAATGTCATTTTATTGCCTAAGTTTTGCGCTGTACAGTCCTATTGACAGTTTAGTCAAATCTGTTATGCTACCCATATTTCATTATGATGCTTATGTCACATGTTGTAAGTTGTCACACACTAACACACTAAAGAGTTGAGAAAACAACAACAGAGTATTAGTATCATATTAGAGCCACGCTGAGAGAATAAAGTTGTAAGTCTATGAGAAAAAGTTGTGATATTATGAGCATAAAGTCATAAGTCTATGGAAAAGTCATAATATTACAAGACTAAAGTTGTAATATAACACATTTGAATACATTTTTCAAAGGAAAGCATCAGAAGAGCACTGCATCCAATCCAAATAAAGAAATATTTAATCTTTTGGCTCATCAGTACCAGATTATAATGAGTATCAGGACTCTGAAACGGTTGTGCAAATGACTGTTTATTTTGAAGGAAGAATCACACATACTTGGAATGAAACTGCCTCTTTTTTGAGGAGGAAATGGCTGGAAGTGGTTGGGTTCAAAGCTACAGTGGTTACATCTGATATTGGTATTATTATTTTTGTGATAGAATTACGACGTGACTACTTATTAATTGCAGAAAATTAGTGTTCTATGTGAGCCTTTTAATACAACATATGAGATCAGTATTGAATCCACTTAATTAGAAACTTTTTTTTCTTTTTTTTTTTTTTTTTTTTTTTACAGTGGTAATAAATAAATAAAATGAACTCATAATATGACTATGCAATACTACCAATACCAGGACTCACTCACTACAACTACTACTAATAATAACAATAACTGTAATATATAGATAGATAGATAGATAGATAGATAGATAGATAGATAGATACATAGATAGATACATAGATAGATGAACTCATAATGCTACTGTGCAATACTACTACAACTACTACTACTGCTACTAATAATATAACAATAATAATAATAATAATAACAATAATGCTAGTCATAAATAAATAAACTCGTAATAGCCTACTACTATGCAATACTACTACAGCCACAACTACTAACAATAGCAACAATAATATAGTTCAAAAAGCTAGTTTTCAGCAGCAGCTTAATAACTGTGATAACTGTTGGTTTACACATTAACACACATTGAAAATACAGCTTGTTACACTGAGCTCAAGTGTTCAATAGATGCTGCTGTATGTTGCATTCACGGTCAGTCTGGGATTAAGAAAAGGGGAACTTGTAGTATTTACAAACACAATAGGTTACTGTGTTAAACCGACAGGGGGTTTCTTGACCTCAAGGACAATACTGGGCGAACTGGTCAGGGTGGGGCATCGCAACTGGTTTGTTGTTGTCCTTGCGTGTGTCCTGGCTGTCCTCTGACTGTGACTAGAGGAGAAATGCTGAATCAAACAAGGCAGCGCATCACTGGGAGACGTAGCAATTTGAGAAACTCATTCATTTATTAATAATCCATCCCTGCTCACAGAGACTATATGTGTCTCAGCTGACCCAGATAGTGCTACTGCCCTGATTCGCGCTTTGTTTGCAGCTTTGTGCGTGTGCAGCCTCGTAAGGATCGACAAAAAAGGCAAATGCATTGATTGTGTGACAGACAGATGGGCTTTTGTGTGAAATCTGCGACTCACCACCAACATGACCTCTAGCGTCACACGTAGAGTAGTGCGTACGGGTGGGAGTTGTCTGCTCAAACGCATTGTTGTGTTGGGGGATGAGCCGTCCGTACTGCTGCTGCTGCTGTTTGCTCCTGGTCGACTGTGGCTAGCGACTGACTCTCTAGCCTATGAATGGTCCACAAAGCAGATAACTGTATCCACTGTAGAACCTACTATCGAAACCTAAAAGACACCAAGCAGCCATCTTTTCTCTTTTTTATGAGTAGCTGAAAACACCCCAGTATCGCCCGTTGGATGAGAACATTGTGTGAGGAAATAGAGCCGCTTAGCAGGCCGTGTCGCCATTGCTTTGTAAGGCTGCTGGCTAGCTACCGTCTGCTTCAACTAGCAAAGCTGTTCGTGAAGCCCAGGTATGTGTTTTTGTTTGGGTTTATTTTAATGTATGTGCTTTCTGTGTGAACTGCAAAGAGGCTCTCGGTGCATTTGTTGTTTTTTTAACGTTACGCCGTTACCAAGCGACCTTAACGTTTTTTAAAGAGCTCCTGTTTTGTTTGACGCCATTTGCTCCGTTTAAGGGGGGGTAGCTAGCCCGTCTTGCTAGTTAGCTGGCTGGCTAATGTTATTGTTAGCAACTTGGCCACTTTGTGAGTTGTGAGTGAAAAGGGTCATCTTATCTCTGCACCAAATGGCCAGGCGTTAAGTTCCGGTGCAGTCTTATTCACTGTGCCCTGTTTGGCCGCCTCCCACCGCGTTTAAATGCCTCTCATTGATAAAAAAAACTAACGTACAGCTGGCTAGTGGCTTCATTATATTTCACAACATAAACAGTCACCCCAGTCCGATGCAGTGACACCAATGAAAGCTTTTCTTAGTCTGCTGGGAAGGTTAAAGTTAACCCAGTGCATTCAGATCACACAGTGTCAAACTTCTTTTTGACTATGTTTTGGACCGGATGTTTAAATTTGAAGAGCTTATGTATCAGTGTACAACAGTTACATTATCAAAGCAGTTAACTATAATAAATGTATTACATGCACAAATATCTGCATTTTTTATTTGTTTTCTCGCTTGCATGGAGCCCATTACACTTTGATAACCAGTTTTTGATATTTAGGGAAGCCTACCTTTTGAACACAGTTTGGGCTTTGGTAGTATACTGTTTGAATGACATTTTTATGTGTGTGTGTTACACCATAGAAAATTGCACCAATCATTCCTAAACCTTATAAGGCGACTGTCTCAAAACACTGAATTGGACGTCCTCTGCTCTTCATATAATTTAATTGACCGCAGTGAAATGCATGCAGATGTCAAACTGTTTCTGTCCTTTCGCTATCTCCACAGCAACACGGAGCTTCAAGATGAAGAAGAAAGCTCGGCAGCACCGGGTTGCGGTGCCGCAGAGGCCGCCATCTCCCATCAAGCCTTCCCCCAACAAGCAGATCCTGACTTACGCCCAGGCACAGCGTATGGTGGAGCTTGATATCGATGGACGCATCCATCGGCTCAGCATATATGACAAGCTGGAGGTGATCTCGGACGATAACCCCATGGTGCAAGAGATGATGGAGTGCACCAGCAATAAGGAGAATGCTGATAAACCGCAGCAGCAGGTCCTCTTGAGGTCGGTCAGACTAAAAAACAATCAGGAGAAGAGAAACGCTGCGCTGGGCATCACCAGTCATGGAGAGGGAGGTGGACATCATGCTGGTGGCAACGCTGGTCCGACTCTTCCAGACCCTAAATTTCGTACTGTGGAATATAACCTTCCAGCAGTTCCTAAGCGTCCAGCTGCCTTTTATAAATATCAAGAGAAGACTGAAGAAGAACTGGACGAGGAGACAGAGTACGACATGGACGAGGAAGATTATGCCTGGCTTGATTTGGTCAATGAAAAACGACGAAGTGAAGGGATCAGTCAGATCTCTCACAACGTTTTTGAGTTCCTGGTTGATCGCTTTGAGAAAGAGTCGTACCTGGAGAGCTTGGATAAAAGCAGTGAAAAGCAGGCTCCGATTGATGACGATGCTGTTTGCTGCATCTGTATGGACGGCGAGTGTCACAACAGCAACGCTATTCTATTTTGTGATATGTGCAACGTGGCCGTACACCAGGAATGTTACGGCGTGCCCTACATTCCTGAGGGCCAGTGGCTCTGCAGACATTGCCTCCAGTCACCCACCCAACCTGCAGACTGCATCCTTTGTCCCAGCAAGGGTGGAGCAGTAAAAAAGACAGAAGATGACCGCTGGGGCCACGTTGTGTGTGCCCTCTGGGTCCCCGAAGTTGGCTTCTCCAACACAACCTTTATCGAACCCATCGATGGCGTCAGCCACATTCCCCCAGCCCGCTGGAAGCTCACCTGCTATTTGTGTAAAGAGAAAGGCGTTGGGGCATGCATCCAGTGCCACAAAGCAAACTGTTACACCGCCTTCCACGTCAGCTGTGCCCAAAAGGCTGGTCTCTTTATGAAGATGGAGCCCATCAAAGACGTAACAGAGACGGGTGAGCCCACCTTCTCTGTTAAAAAGACAGCCTACTGTGGAGCTCACACACCTAATGGCTGCGTAAGGAGGCCACTTACAATCTATGATGATGCCAAGCCCAAAAACGGACTGTGTAAGAAAGTGGACAAGGGGAGAGGAGTTGGTAAAGGACAGTCCAAAGGAAAACAGAAGAAGAAGAGTAAGAGTAAGAAGCCTGAGCCTGAGCCTGAGCCTGAAGTTGAAAGTGAAGAACCAGCCCCCGTTACTGTGCCTACTTTTCCTGCTCACAGGTATAGACATGAGCGATGTTAAGGATGGAAGATGTAATATTTTGTTATTTATCTGTATAGTTATGTTTACATTTATACTTGATGAGTGTGTGAGCAATGAAACAGAAAGGAACTTCTGTCTCTTTGGAGAACACCTGTAGGGCACGTGGCTTTGAAAATGTGACCCTGGCTAATGTTTGCCCCCAGTGAACTGCTTTTGTGAATTAGTGTGAAATGACAGTTAAATTCTGTGTGGCTGTTGAGTTTTATTATTAGTGAAAACCACAACCACAGGAAACCAGTACGTTCCCGTCGTCTGTTTTCTTGACTTACTTGACTGCTCAAGTAGTGACTCTTGCTAGTTATCTGGCAGTGTCTTTCTAATAACCGTTTTTCCCCCTCCCCTAGGTTACAAAATATTCTCAACCAGGTGTCTATCCAGAAGAAGAAAGCATTTGTGGAGCTGGTTCTAAATTACTGGACTCTTAAAAGGCAATCCAGGAACGGGCTTCCCCTGATCAGACGCCTCCAGACAAGCCTGCAGTCTCAGAAGAATGCGCAACCGGTTTGTTCATCAGTCAGTCAATCACAGAAGACTTTGAGTCTTCTTTTTGCTTTCTACTATGGAACAAGTAGTTTGTAAAACATGAAATATGTGTCATAAAGTGTCAATCATTCACACGAATCATTCACAATTTTATTGTTTTGCCCTGTATGCTGTTGCTGTTGCCGTTATATGTTATCTATTCCACTCTATTCTTCAGTGTATTTATTTCTATGTCAATTCTTGTCTGCAGAAGCAGAATGAGGAGGAGACCAGAGCACTGAAGGACCAGCTGAAGGAATGGCACCGGCTCCGGCATGACCTGGAGAGAGCCCGGCTGCTGCTGGAGCTAATCCGCAAGAGGGAGAAGCTCAAGAGGGAAGAGGTAAGCGGATGGATGTTTAACTGTTTGAATATTTCAGCAGGAGTGGGAGAAATTTTGCAAGATAACAGCCAAATATGCAAAATGAATGAAACTATCTCACCTGCTAATGGTCTTCTTTTGCATCCTGATACAGATTAAGTTCCAGGAGACTCTTCTTGAGATGCAGCTGACTCCCTTCAGTATTTTGCTCAGAGCCCTCTTGGACCAGCTCCTGGCTAAAGACCAGGCCAAGATCTTCGCCCAGCCGGTTGATGTCAACGAGGTGAACTTCAGTAGATGCTTGAAAACTGGATTCAACACATACTGTTCACCCATGCAAGAATATGTTGCAACTTACTTTCGTTTTTTTTTTTACACAACAGTTTCATTTCACAAGGGATATTTTTATGCAAATGTGTTTCAAGAGGTGTTCAATCCAGCTTTAAATGAAAACAGTGATTTTAAACTGTCATACAGAGATTTGCTGTTTGATACAATTTGAAACTGGACTCACTGGTTTATATTTCATCATGTTCAGCACTTGTACCATGTAGCAACACGGTGTCTTGCATTATGCTATTGTGCTATAGTCAGGGTGAAAGCCCACTAACAACATCAGGTCTGTTTTACCAGTTTTTCAGTGCTATAATTGGCTGGTGATTGCTTAAAATATCATCCAGGGTTTAAATACTTAAAGTTGACTCAAACCCATGCAATTTTTTTTCTATCTACCTGTTTTTGTGCTTTTAGTTTAGCAAAGTGTACACAGGAATTTAAGTGAAAGTCAGCACAGCGTGACCTTGTTAAGCGATCATTGATTTCAGCCTGGCCGCGTCACACCAAACAGACCTCAAACAACTGACACACACAAAAATAGAGTAACCACAGGCTTTTTCTTTCCTTCACACCGCCCCACCTCTGGCAAAAGTTGAACTCAAACACACCACAGAGACTTGCAACCAGCACACAACCACTCACTCTGCTGCACAGGATCCGATCATGGTGACTTACGTTATAAATCAACAACCCCATCCCCCCCGAGTAGTCAATGTTGAGCAATGTGACTTCCTGCTAAACTGCTGTGTAACTTGAGAGTAAGGTCCACGGGCAGATGGCCATGTCTGTAAAAATTGAAGGGTGCTTCTTATTGTAAGCCCGGCTAGCTCAGTCGGTAGAGCATGAGACTCTTAATCTCAGGGTCGTGGGTTCGAGCCCCACGTTGGGCGCAGTTTTTGACTCTAGTTTCAGTTCAGTACTAGTTGATTTTTCATGTTCTGGGTGAGTTGTGCAACAGGTTTTGTTCACAATGAGACCCTTACGTTTAGGAACTATGTAATACTCTTGAGTATAGTGTTATTAAAAAAGCTTTAAAATAACTTTTATATATCTACTGTTTCCTGTAGGTGCCCGACTACCTGGACCACATCAAGCACCCTATGGATTTCTCCACCATGCGGCAGCGAATTGATGCCCAGAGGTACTGCAACTTGGAGCAGTTTGAGCATGACTTCAACCTCATTGTTGACAACTGCATGAAATACAACTCGAAGGACACATATTTCTACCGGGCTGCAGTTCGACTCCGAGACCAGGGCGGGGCGCTGCTTAGAAAGGCACGACGCGAGGTGGAGAGGATCGGCTTTGACATGGAAAGCGGCATGCATCTGACAGAAGCTCCTGAAATCAAAACACCGCCATCCTTTTCTTGGGAGGACGGTAGGTTCAGAAGCAAACATGCATCTCTACGTTTGTGAATTGTGAAAAACAAATAAAATGTGCTGAAAAAAACTCAACTTTTAATCTTATGTTGATTGCTTCAATTCTCTCTTTAGTGGATCACCTACTCGTGCCAGCCAATCGGGAGCACCTGTCACTGGACAAGCAGCTACAGCAGCTACTGGAGAAGTTCGATCTGACCTGCGCCATGAAGTCCAGCCCCTCCCGCAGCAAACGCATCAAGCTGTTAAAAAAGACCATCAATGACGTGCGAAGCGAAATGAGCCTAAAAAGAGTCCTACCCTCTCACCACCATCACCATCACCACCACCACCATCACCACCACCGCACTCCCTCCACAGCCCCTTCCACATCTGCATCATCATCATCAGTTCCCTACCAGCCAGAGTCGGGTAAACCTAAAGAGGAGAAATTAAAGACTAATGGACACGTCCCAGACGATGAGGGTATGTATTGATTTGTTTCAGCTTCATAATAAAGTTGAAATATCTGGTTTTCTGTGCTCGTCACGTTCTCAGTAAGGCCCGACCAATACTGGATTTTAGGGCCAATGACGATATATTGGTTAGGGTTAGGGTTATATACAGAATACATATATATAAACACATATTTTTTGCAGTGATCTCTCAAATGTGATTATCAAACATGTATGACAAAAGATATGTAATTGGCTAATTGGATATATTAAACTTGAATTATTAAAACCTTTAAAAATAGCTCATATCGGACAACATACATGCCAATACTGATATATTTGTGATTAACCCCACAACCCCAAACCCAAAACATGGCCCCAAAGAGCTAAAAAGTCATGTTGTTTCCCCCCTCCCCATTATGTCTAAACATGGAGGTGTAGTCTCCTTCTAGGTGCTTTTAGTACTATAACACATAATCATTATACTTAACATTTTGTAATGTTAAGAGCTGCACAGTCTACACTTTAAACGCTTCAAACTAGAAATAAGACAGCCAAATGCAGCTTGATTATATCATTAATTGATTAAAAAAAACCTATAATATAAATAATATTATGAGTGCTGATTTGTCTTTTAAGGTCCAACAGACATTCTGTGGGTCATAAAACTGTTTGCAGGCAAAGAAGCTGCAAGTTTTGTTGAAACTGAGAATTTCTCAAGAGGCTTACCGACAAGAACAGACAAAACCTTTTGTGAACTCTTTATCCCATATCACAGAACCAGATAGCGACATCTTAAGGATAACATAGAGGTGATGTTTGTGCTTTAGACGCAGAGAAAACAGGTTATAGGTGCATCCTCACAACATCCTCGTGTTCTCTACTGAAACTGATCCCTGAACGGACCAAATGAGCACACCTCATGTTCCCAACTGAACGCCTGCCAGTACAAGAATCACAGCTCACATTTGTAAACATCATCATAACCAGAGGTGGAAAGAGTACTGAAATATTCTGCTCAAGTAAAAGTACCACTACTTTGATGAAATTTTACTTGAGTACAAGTAAAAGTACTGGTCTAAAAATGTACTCAAGTAAAAGTAAAAAGTAGCTTGTTAAATATGTACTTAGAGTAAAAGTTACTTAGTTACTTAGTGAACTCTTTATCCCATATCACCAACATTTTTTACTCAGTAATGGATGTGATTTAAAATGTAGCGAAGTACTATACTTCACACAAAATATGCTTAAGTAAAAGTAAAAGTACACAAAAAAACTACTCAATTACAGTAACGCAAGTAAATGTAATTCTTTACTTTCCACCTCTGGTCATAACACAATGACCGGTCAATGAGCAGTCACATAAAGTGTCTGGTGAAGATGGCATTATAACGAGCAAGTGGAAAAAAAAAGAAACGTAGAAGTAATTTTTTTCTCATATTTTCATTTATAGGAGTGCTGCAGTATTTTGCTAAATGGAGCCTTGTTTCTCTTATATGATAAACCTAAAAGCCATATGATCATTTGCAGCGTCAGCATTTCTGCAAACACAAGAACAAAGTATAAATATTGCAAAAGGAAAAATACATGAATATAAATAATAGAATCTGATGCACTGCACCCAAAAACCAAAGAAAATACAATTGTGCCTAATAATAGTGTTACACTTAATGGTCACAGTTTAAATGATGAATGTTAGCTGTAAAAAGTGAAAAATTCCAGCCGTGAATGGTTTATGAGTGCTTTTTTCCCCCTTCTCCTACCCTCCAGGAGACAAATCTCTTCCTCCTAAACTGGAGCCTTCAGACTCTATTCCTCCTCTCATTCACTCAGACACAGACCCCGAACCCCCCACCCTCAAACCAATCGACGCTGCCCCAGACTGCGAAGACAAGACTCAAGGAAAGGGCGCAAAGTTCGACAGGGAAATACCGGACCTGCTGTCATCGGCCCCGCGCCTCAATGGCTTCTCCCACGACAGCCTCCAGAATTCTTTGCTAGACAAAGACGTGAGCGTGGTGGCCACGTCCACTCTCGCTGAGCCCGCGGGCAACGTGAATCGCCGGACCGCTGTGCTCTTCCGTAAATCGAAGGCCTCCAGTCCACACAAGCCCCCGAAGAGTGGAGAGAAGGATGTTGACGGAGCCGACAGAGAAAAGGGTGAGGAAGGGGAGGTAGAGGGGGAGGAGGAAGACGAAGACGGCGCACAGCTGGGCTCCAAATCCTTCCTGTCAGTGGTCATACCCAGGCTGGAGACGCTGCTTCACGGCAAGAAGCGAAAGCACAGTGGCGGCAGAGACAGCGAGGACGAGGGAGGGGATGGAGAGCATGAAGAGGAGGGCGAGTCCCCTGTTAAAAGGCTTGACACTGGTAAGAAGCTCAGAGAAAAACCCACTGGAAAAAATGGGCTTTAAAATGACATGACAGGACGTTTTTAAAACTGTCTGCACGGGTAGACGTTTCTTTTTAGTCGCCGTACGTGAAAGTTTGAATGACATTTCTTTAAGTGCCTGATTAAATTAGTAAAGCAGCATTTAGCTCTGCTGCCAACAGCTGAAACTGGCAGTGTAAACATCGCAATTATCTGCCTACAAGTCTGCACACTCAAATCCTAAATTGCACAGACACTTGTTTACTTTTATACATCGTTTTTCTCGAATTAGATTAGAGGTTGATTTAACAACCTGTAGCTACATTTTGACAGGAGCAGCTCAGAAACGACTTCTGCACCAGAATTTTTCTAACTGGAGTTTGATTTTTTTTCTTTTCCTTCATCTCCTCTCAGGCCTGTCAAGCGGTTTCCTTGAAGAAGAAGAGGAGAAGGAGCTTGAAGCGTCCAGTAGAACCAGTAGACCTGTGGAACCACGTAGACGCTGTGCCTCTGAGTCCTCCATCTCCTCATGTAGCAGTCTGCCAGGAGGCACCAGGTAATCCACTAGATCAAAGATACATTTGATCACTGAAGCAGCAGCTGAACATGAATGAAGAAACACTGAATAATAAAACACTACCTCGATAGAATTAGGGGGTAAAAAATGTCAGTCTGTCTGTCAGTAATGTATCTTTTCTGTTTGAGTCATCACGACAGCAGATGTTTGGTTCACACAGTTGACTCCTATTGTGTTTTTGTCTCTTTTTCTGTTTTCAGCACCATTCTCAGTCTTCCAAAATGTGGGAAAGGCAAACCTGCGTTGGTCCGGAGAAACACTGTGGACGATAAGAGTGAATTAATCGCCTGCATCGAAAATGGGAATTTCGCAAAAGCTGCAAGAATCGCCGCCGGTTCGTTGAATTCTTTGCATTTAGCTTGAAAAAGTATGCAACTGTGGACATTCACTTATTTAAAACAGGGTCAATATATACATCTACAAATTAATTTATGCAATGCAGCCTGTTGTAATAGAAGCTGTTGTGTATATTCCTGGATGTCTGCAGGTCCTGTAAACATTAAAATCTTTACAACTGTTTTGACTGGAGAATTGAAGGCATATTTCAGTCTAGCCTCTAGCATCCAATAAGGTCTTAAAAAGTTTAACTTTATAGAACATGCAGACACACTTGGTATTCATACACACATAAAAAGCAGGGTTGGAAATTAACAGCAGCTACCGGCCAAGTTCTTGTGACTGTTGGCAGTGACCGGCGAGTCTTTGCAACTCTGCCTCTCACACTTGGCATATAACCAGTCAGCATCTGGACATTCTTCCCTCGTCTAAAATTCACATTTGGCTGATTAAACAGGTAAAAGCAGCCACTAAATTCTAATATCCGTCGTTCACTGCTGCTCTTAAAGGGCAAAGTTAATTTCCCACCCTGATTCGCTCTGTGCTCTTGCACTTAAAGTGTGGCATGGCTTTGCAAATGTGCCGCTCTGTGTGTGTTTGTTTTAAACCCACACCTAACTTGTTTGATGTTGTTCCTGCTCCCATAGAGGTTGGCAACAGCAATATTTGGATGCCCACTAGTGCTGCAACAGTTGCATTGGAACCCCTAAAGCTAGTTTGGGCCAAATGTAGCGGATACCCTTCCTACCCTGCCTTGGTGAGTGTTTGTGGGAAGAGGAACGCATGACAATCACTGACTAATGTCTTTTTACTCACAAGTGTTGCTGCCATCTCTTCACATAGAGACACACTGGAACATAAATGTGATGTCTTATCCCACAGGGGGAAGCAATAGTTTTATGACAGCTGTTCTTTTTGGAGTCAAGTGGACAGATGGGAGAGAAAAGGATGGATTTAGTAGCATTTTTAACAGGTTTTTCCTCTAGGTGGCAGCCTTTAGCTGTTAACCAGTAATTTGACCTTAGCATGAAAGGACAAATAAGGGAAAGAATCCTGCTGCCACAAGCTGGTAGTGAGCATGCCATAGTGTGTGTGAGCGTGTATATTTACATTAACTATATGCTCCAACGATTAGATGTTTGCCATGCTTTAGCATTCATGAGCTTGCGTGTGAGTAACTCTCGACTCCCCTGCTGTGTGTAGATCATCGACCCCCACATGCCGCGTGTGGGCTGCCAGCACAACGGGGTGTCCATCCCCATGCCCCCCATGGACGTGCTCCGCATCGGAGAACAGATGCAGTACAAAGCCGAAGAGAAACTCTACCTCGTCCTCTTCTTCGACAACAAGCGCAGCTGGTGAGTGTAGGAATGATTGAAGTCGACACAGGTGTCGACAAGGGTAAACCTGTCACGCTGTCTGTCAGCTGATCATTATTCTTGTGGCTGCATAGCATACATTTTCGAGCGACAACAAATGGCCCTTGCCTCTTGAGGCAATTGAAAGTTTCGTCTCCCATCAGCAGGAAAATGTTTTTGTGAAGATGCTACTGCAGTCTCTGTGTCACACTCATCATTACGTTATGATCATTATTGAGCCCTGAAACTAATGAAATGCACTAAAAGGATGTTAGACAAGTTGAAAAAACAATTTAATACACCAATAAATAATGTTTAAATTATTATTTAAACAAAGTGCACAAAGAAACATCAAGCTTTTTTTTGACTTCCTATCAGTTGTTAAAAAGTTTTTTTCTCCTTTACCACCCATAGGTTGATTACATATATTAAAACTCTTGTATTTTATTTTATTAGTGTTTAAAAAAATCTCTTTAGTTGTCCTATTTTGTTTGTCATGCACATTTTTAATCATGTTTCCTTATTTTCACCAAACATGTTTTCCTATTGTAAGGCAGTCACAGATGCAATAGCAGTACTTTTAGGATTATTGTTACTAATTACTATTGCTGCTACTATAATGATCTGTGAAATCTCACCAGTTTTCACCCATCCCCCCGACAAACCACCTGCATAAAAACCTGTGATTTTAAGCATATGTGTGCTTTTGTGTCTGTGAACACCTGCATGTTCTCAGGCTGAAACAGCTTTCTCCAAACTATTGATGAAAATATTCAAACATCTGCTAATTCCAGTGTCTCAAATTGGAGGATTTGACTTCATTTCATAGATGAAGCAATTGATTGATTGATAAATAAACCTAATCGTTCATTGCATCCCTTCTGTAAGCCTCATTAACATCCATTAGCATCCAAGCATCTGCTGTAGCTTAATACTAGAATACTAGAGTCAGATCTTACATTGCTGTTATTATGGTAACTTAACTGGATCAAATTTTCAGCTACAATAGTTTCTTGCACTTACTTTCCATCCAAAAAAGGCAGCTGGCAGTTGAGCTGTGTGCCAAAAATAAAGCAGAGTTCAAAATCTGTCAGCGAGATGTTTATGTTGAGACACAGGATGTTTTTTTCATCTGAAATTAAATAACAACATCAAAAAAAGAATAAACATCTATTTATACCAATTATCTATAGGTTTGATTCAAATGAAGGTTTATTTAAAGTGAGAAATCCCATTTTGCAAGAGATATGATATTTTCCCTGAAAGTATTCATTTTAACAATGTTTTTAATCTGTTCTCCTCTTCCAGGCAATGGCTTCCTAGATCCAAAATGGTTCCTCTGGGGATGGACAAGACCATCGACAAGATCAAAATGATGGAAGGACGCACATCCAGCATTCGCAAGGCTGTCCAGATCGCCTTCAGCCGTGCCATGAACCACCTGAGCATAGTGCAGGACGAGCCAGTCAGCGACCTCAGCGACGTAGACTGAAGACACTCACTGACTCTCTCTCCCTCACACACAAACACACAAACTCGTACCTCTCCTGTACCAAATACCTTCCTCTCCCCGCCCTCTCTCTGTCTCTGCAGGAGACTCAAATGTTTACTTGGCACCTGCTGTAACAGGTGGTGTCTCTCCTCATCCATTCCTACTTGTACACACTCCTACCATGTGCCGATGGGATACGGCTGCTGCTGAAATGAATGTGTCTATCTTACTTCTCCACCTCCAGGCTTGTAACTGTGCTTAGAGACTGCTTCTTTTGTCCCTCCACCCTCACTCCAACCATCATCATTCATCATTTCAAGGCAAAAAACATTAGTGATTGATTTCCTACACTTTGGTAAACTTACCAAACATGTCTCTGGACTCAATACAAGAACATCACACCAACCAAATGCTGATAGATTTTTGGCTGCAGCTGATATGATTTTCAACTCTGGTCATTATCATGGCAGGTAGCCAATCACAATTTCTGTTAAAAAGCAGCTACAGTAGCTGGCACAATAGCCGAATTGGAAAAAAAAAAAGTACATTTCCTGACTACACGAGGGCCCTTGAGTTGTACGTTCTCTTGACTCAGCTGTAGCCAAAGTCTATATTTATGTCAAGGTCACATTTCCATACTTTAAATCATCTCCATTTACAAGTACCTTCCTTTGTATTTAAACTGTAAATAATGTGTACAGTTGCCTGACACTAACTTATTTTGTAGTTTTGACATAAATGGGTACTGTACAGGAGTTTTCTTAGTATTTATACTTGATGCTTTCTTGGCACTGAGGTGTGAGTGCTATTTTGCCAGTGCTGTATGATCAAGAAGAGAAAAAAAGCCTTAGTATTAAGGAGATTAGGGCTAAAATGTCATGTTTTGAAAAGTATGAGAGTATACCTTTTTTCATTTTCTTTTAAGTTATTGAAGTTTATAATCGTAAGCTTCCATTTGGTATTAATCCTTTTTGTATTAAAATAGTTTTAGTATATTTTTGTTCCTATATATTTATATGATTTGAATACACAGTAATACAGTATGTAAGTCTCTGAAGCTCATACAGGCGGTCTGATGTTGTGGACAAAGGACGTATATTGTTCTCAAGAAACCAAAAATGTTGCTACCCAGAAGTTTTTGCTGATTGATTTTCCGTGTGATGTGTGAAATTGTTGCCAAAAAAAGGAGGAAAAAAAGTGAAAATGTATTTAATGTGATACATTTGACTGTTATTGATTTTTGCTGTAGTCGTAGGGAGATGTGCCTGCGTTAACTTATTGTAAAGTATTTGCATCACTTTATATTCAAGGAACGACGTGCAAATCGATTGTGGTAAAGTGACACATTTTGTGGTGGATACTTGCCTTCTTTTTAAGTAACCTTTTCTAACTTTTTTTTGTAGATGTAGACTTCAAGACATTTCATTTTATACTATTGCCTATTTTTTTTCCTGGGTAGCATTGGGTAGTTTTGGTATATTTCATTTTGTATTTAACTGTAGTAGTTTTTTTAATCAGGTAATACAAAATATTGCTGGGACTGTTTTTTGTAGCAAAGCAAAAAATAAAAGATATAAACACATATCCCTCTTCCTTTTTCAGACATAAAGGTAATATTTATAGTTTGAAAGATGTAATTTTTTTGGGCATGGGAGAATAATAAAATATATAACTGGATTCTACATCCCCACACACCCAAAAAGTATGCTAATGATCTGCTGATTGTGTGTCAGAGTCATTTTAAAATCATATTTTCACCTGAAATATTTATTGATACTTGTATTTGTGTGAGATACTTAAAACAATAGTCAAAATGAGGATGAGATATCCTGAGCTATGCTTTTAGTCTCTACCATGGGTCAACCTTCAAAAATACTTGATTCTACATTTCCTGTAATGCAACTTCAAAAATCACCTTTCCTTAGAGCCCAACCTCTGTGTATGCATCACCCTGACCAACCTGTAGGAACCCGTATATGATTATCACAACACAATACACACTACTGTAAACATCTGAGAAGGGCTGAACATTTCATGAAACTTGTACTGTGATTGTGTAAAAAAAAAGTATGTATGATATGAAAATGTTGAATGAATGCAAGAAAAATACTGTCTTGTTACTCTGTTTAAAGTTCTTCTGGTAGACTCACAAAGGTTCAATCAAAGTTGAATATTTTGTTTAAGTTTTATTGGGATTTGAAAGTTGTGGGGGAGAGTATGGGGTATGGAGGGGGGGGATTATGGTTTGGATTAAGAAGGGTATGAATGAGAAAATTAATTGAATAATTGGTTTGTACTGGTTTGATTTGACTGATATGGGGATGGCGATGGGACTAGGAGGTGGGGGGTGAAAATAAATATAAAAAAATATATGATAAAATATATATAAATACAAAACATACTAAATGTGGAAGGCGTTAAATGCTAAAAACATTACGTATGTAGTATTCTATAAATTGCATATTGACAATTAGATTAATTGATTTAATATTATTTGATACATTTTGGTGACAATTTAGCATGGCCAATTAACCTGAGCTGTATGTCTTTGGAGTGTGGGAGGAAACCAGAGCACCTGCAGGAAACCCACGCAAACACACGGGGAGAAAGACCTTCCACCGTGCTGCCATTGAACATCTGTTAAGGTTTTTAGAGACATTCATGCTATAAAACCTTCATAGATGTTCACTCCTCACCTTCCTCCAGTACAGTAGCAGCAGAAGTTATTCTTCATCCAAGAGAAGAAGCTCCAGAAGCAGTTCTTCTTTTTCTTGTTTTGCTGCTGCTCCTCCTATTTCATTGTCATGGTGGACATTAAATATCTCAACCATCCTCTAAATGAACAATCCACCCACAAGCAGAGAGGACTGTTTTTTACCAGTTGTGGTGGATTCCTCAGGTATATATAATGTGTCACTTTCATTGAAGTCCATTGAAGATTCATATATATTATTCAGCCTGCAACTAAACACACAAACTCCTGTTATCGTAGTGTAAACTTACACATAGAGCTGCTTGATTATGGCAGAAATCATAATCACGATTATTTTGGTCACTACTGAGGTCATGATTATTTAACACGATTACCCATTAACTTCGGACACATCATGCTTTTAAAAAAGAGCTTGCAATTTTCTTGAACCTTCACATGTATCATGATCCAGAGGAAGTCATCTCACCTGGTATCACTCTTCTCACTTTCCAACTCCACTCTGTTGTCCGGTGCAGCAGGACGAACCTTGGTCATTACTGGACGTGGGATTACAGGAGATGGAATATGGTAGTGTGTGTGGATGAGGGTGGTGCCATTGTCCTTTAGATCAGACACCAGGGCAAGCCCATTCTTCACTACTTTGGATCTTGTTCACGTGAGCCAACAACCTAAACACACACACACACACACACACACACACACACACACACACACACACACACACACACACACACACACACACACACACACACACACACACACACACATTTCTCCTGACAGGACTTGGTGACTGCAGTGTGGAAGTTGAACCAGCTCCACCACTTTCTGTTATTGCCATGTAACCTTTAGACAGAGGTAAATATCCTCCCAACTGTCTCTTCTGTCTGAAATATGAGTACCATGCCCACAGGAAGTCATATCACCTGGTTGCATTCTCCTGAGCAGGATGAACCTTGATAACAACAGAGCGTGTCATTGCAGGAGCTGGAGTGTGATCATCTGTGTGGATCTTTGTGGTGTCATCCTCAAAAAAATGAGGTGAAGGAAGATCACTGTCCAAGCTGAGGGAAGCAGATGTCTCATTTCTTAATCACTGGTTCACATGAGTCAACATTCTAAACACACACACAAAGTTAAGATATTATCCCTTGTTTGTATCTGAGGGATAAAGATGAGGAATGGAAATCATCTTACCTCATATAACTCTCAACACTGAGACTGTCCGTGGATTTCGCAGGCTGAGGAATGATTGGATGTAATGACCACGGTAGGAAAACTGTTGCTCTGCTGAATATCCTTAGTCTGATATAGAGATGTTTGTAATTTATATTAGCATTTTAACATGAGTGAAGTGTAAAAAAATGTCCAACTTAATGCTAAACTTATTACTAATGCAGAAAATAAACAGTGTAAGCTTCAGCTAACTGAACAAACAACAGAGTTTTAGGCTCAGTGTTTGGATCTTTCCTGAAAACAAGCTTTGGAGTTGTAGTTGCAGATTTTTCATAGAAGTTTTTTTTTTTTTTTTTTTAAATCAAAGAAACAGATAAAGAGACGACAAGGACAATCCATGTCCTTAGTGTCCCAACTCTATGCAAAAAATGAACTGGACCCTGGAAACAACTTGACTACTACTACTAGCAGGAAGTGTGGCCTCTGTACCGCACACTCCTCTAGGGAAGATAAGGATGAGTTAACACTTATCTCTCATTAGCACTGGTCTTCTCTGTGGGCTCAATCATGCTCTGCACCTGTGAAGCTTCATTGCTACCAAAAGACAAAGACCTCACTGTTAGATTGATGGCCAGGAAACGGGACATACCACCACAAATCAATTAACGATCCAATTATATACTGACACTGACACTTCCTGCTGTTGTCTGACAACACATAATGAAATCATGACCGAAATGGCTTACATCTCACCACACACACACTTACCCAGAATTGTGATGGCCTCCTACCATGAAAGGATGAGTGAGGACTCCACTGGGAGTTATTTTCTCAGCTGCATCCATGTTTAGCAATGCCTTCAAAAGCTCATCTGTGTCAGTGTTCCGCTTCTTCCAACAACGCATCTAGTTAAGAAAACAATGATCAAATCCACTAGCAGTAAACTTGTCCTCATGATTCATTAAAATACATCAACAGATGGTGACAATAACAGTTAGCAACAACTTTATACTTACATGTTTAATAAGATCCAGTGAGCAAAATTTGTAGCACCATTGGGCAATGTAACGGTCCTTTATAGAATCCAAAGGTTCAACATATCGCAATTAATCTAACTAGTTAACTGTTGAAATGTTGGAAGGATGAAACACGTCTTAATTAGAAAAGAGATTGGTAAAGATGAATAATTGTGGTACCTTGAGAAATAAAGTGTGTTTTTTTCTGCCCTCTTTCAAAAGATTCTCCTCTGGTTGACCCAGAAGTTCAACCATGAATCTCAACTGAAGATTAAAAAAAAAAACTGCATTACAGCAAAATATACAACAGGTAGGCTTCCTGTCATTTGTTTAGATGCTATTGCTAAAACTACTGTCTTTACTAATGTAAAGTGTGATATATGTAATGTACAACCTTGATCACAGTACTTCTACTGTGGTACCAATGGCAAACAAAGACCACTTAGTGTAGAAGAAGAGAATTTTGCTTTTAAAATCCCCACCCAGTCATTCTTTAGATAGCAAATTTAGACTGTTCCTCCAAGAAGAGTACATGCAACAGTACATGATGTATTAAAAGAGTGACTTCGTGACTTATGAATCAATATTCATCTTGTCCCGGGAACAGTATAGTCAAGCATCATGGCGGCCAACACACATCCCATTGACCACATATCAATGGCCTCTGAAAATGATTTCTGGAGTCCTGAGTGTGGAAGAAAAGCATGCCAGAATAAGGAACACTGTCATATTTTAAGGATTAAAAATTCAATCTAGTACAGGGATAAGAACCAGTATGGACAGGAAACACCCAGCTGCTAGTAAAACTGCCAGACTACAAAACTCACTCTAGTATAATAGTGATCAAAATCTCTGTAGACCTCACCTAAAATAAAGTATTTGCAATTTCATGCCCTGCTTGGCTTCACATCTGCGAATGACCATGCCAAAGTCAGCTTGGCTCTGAGGGGGTGGACCTTATGATTAACCAGCATTATGTTGTCTGGTTTGACATCTGTGCTGATAATCTTGATGCTTCTCAGTGCATCAAATGCTGTGGCCACCTGCAAGTACAAGGACAGTCATATAGCGTAAAAGCACAGTTTCAAACTGACAGTGTTCAGTGCTTTGCTTGCTGTTTGATTTAATCACTCTAATGTCATCCAGGCATAGCCGTCCATACATTATTATATAGTTATTTAAGCTGACAAAGCAAGGCAAAATGTGTTTACCTTTAAAAAATGTATCTTTTTAGTAGAATAAAATATATTTGTGAACGTTTTGCAGTGTAGTTAATTTATGACATATTTCTGTTCAAACCATGAACGCATCTGTCAGGTTTCCAATATGTGTCCTCCCCAATGTTAAACTCATTTCTACGCCCTTGGTTGTTATATAAGTGAACACACTAAAACACGTAACACCAAATATAACCTGATACTGGGTATCTAGTGTACCAAAGGTGTGAATATCAACAGTGTCTTTCCTCCCTTCTAGTAGTGTTGACACGTTTGGGGATCTTTACAAATACAATGTCCTTATCTTAGTGTCTTTCTCTAAACATTTTAGCACCATTCCGAAACTACCCTCTCCCACAACCTCCAGGTACTTATATACCTATATTTGCTGAGGTGTCTGAGTTGGGAACTAACACGTGTGGAGAATGACTTAATGCAACATTTTCTGTCTGCCATTTTTTATTCTTTCAGAAAGCTGAAAAGAAATTGGATAAGTTAGTTTCATTCACTTTAAAGGACCTCAACAATGTTTTAATTTATTCAACTACAGCTTGAGTATACTTTCTATATGTTCTACCATCTCTGGGCTTCCATCCTGGGAAAAACATGTTAGACCCATAGACTGAATAAAAGACCACTGCTTTAGGCCTCTACATAGACTAACATGTACCTTACTCACATTACACACCTCAGTGTCTCTCTGTCTGAGAGTTTTAGTTTTCAAAGCTATAGGCTACCCTTCACATTCTGAAATGTGACCAAGATATATATATTTGGAAAGGAGTCACAAACCAAAAAGGTTGAAACATTAGTATTATGCATTATTATTATAGTATATTATGTATACCATATGTATTCTCAATGCCAAATCTCTACTGAAAGATAGCAGCCTAGCAGAACGTTAAATGTAGTGTAGGAGTAAAAGCACAGTATTTCTAAAATGTACAAGTAAAAATAGAAAAAAAATATTCTTAAGTGTAGCACTTGAGGTAATATACTTTGTTACTTTTTACCACTGGTTAACAACACCCTTAAAACTACTCAAAGAGATTCAGCATGTTTGCTATCAGCTCCACATTAAGAGCCTGCCATTTTCAGTCTGTCCACTGAGGAGCGCTGTGGTTCCACACAAAATCTCCCGCCATTTTGCCAAGACGGCCGTTTACAAACCCACCTGAGTGTCCACCTGCTCCCCTCAGCTGCACTCATTCCTCCTCACAGGTAGGCATCAGTATTCAGTATATAAACCGTTTTCATCACTGTGTTGAAATGGTGAATGCACCGATTAGAGAGAATGTCAATTAATGCTAAATCAGTTTGAAGACATGGCTGCTGTTGACATGGCTGCTGGTTTGGCATCTCTCTCTCTCCCCCTGAGCTCAGCTAAAAGTCTGCTAATGCCAATCACCAGCCATCTCTTTTTCTCTGCCACCTCCTTTTTTTTCTTTTTTCCTCACAGAGAGTGGGCAGTCAATTTTGTTCTTAAGTGTTTTATTTGTTTGTATGCTAATACTCAGATGAAAGTTAACTAATGGAGATGGAAAGGAGAGAAATGTAATGGGCTGGTTTTGAACCTGCTCTGTCTCACTGGTGGAGTTTGCTCTGCAGGTTCATTCTTACAGCTGCCTCTTAAAAGGCCGAAGCGAGGCACGTCTTAGATGCAAATTTGGGTGAAAATATGAAATATGCATTTTACTTAAGCCAATCCAGTTTTTGTATTTTCAAGCTGCCGACATTCAGAGTGGTATAGTACCTTTATGGGGATTAAATGAGCTAGTAATGGCCCTGTGATATAGAAAGCCACCTTCAAGCCGCGTTGAAAGACATCTCCCATCTTTATAAACAATTGGAGCTAATGTGGTCACACACAAACACACAGCAGAGTCTGACTCCATCCCTCTCTTCTCTCTTTGTCTGTCTGTCTTCACCAGATACTAATTGTGTGGGGAGGTAAACACAGCAGTCAAGTGGAGAGGACGGCAAGTCAAGCGTGAATATCAATCTTCCCACATCAGTGTCATCAGATGACTTTGACTGAGTTGAGGCAGGCTCATTAGAGTGGTGGAGCAGGATGCCACGGGCGGCAACAACATCCAGGTGGAGGGCTCTGAAGTTACGGAAGCCTGCAGAGCTCACTAGCTAACAGGTGAGAGAGAGAGAGAGAGAGAGAGAGAGAGAGAGAAAGAGAGAGAGTGAGAGTGTGTGTGTGTGTGTGTGTGTGTGTGTGTGTCTGTGTGCGTGTGTGCGTGTGTGTGACAGGGCTGTGGATGTATAATCCAACCTCCCTGCTCAGAGGTGTCATCTGGGTTCAGGGAGGAAATGTCATGTTCCCACACAGATACACTTCTCTGCACAGGGAGGCAGGCGGGCAGGCACTGGGAACTGCACAAGTTCATAGTTGTAAATGTGCACGTGTATATTTCATATTCATGCATCTGATTATTATGAACTTGTGCCATCAGCAGCAGTTCTGTGGCTCCACGTCAGGAAGTGACAGCCAAAATTGCCTGTGTTGCACCCCAGTGTCAGACCTGGCAACTAATGCCTGATAACTTTTCTTCCTCCTGCACGATTTTGATGATAAGTAGTGCCACAGAAAAAGGTCCTTTTTTGGCATTTTTGACTTTTCTCACTAGATTAATTCAGGATGGAATGACATTGAAACATGCTGCTTATTTTGTGTCTGAGCCATTGTTTTTCTCTCACAGTAAAGCAGAGTTGCCAGGTCTTTGCATATGTCCCTCAGAAACTATTGGATGCTGTAATACAGTAAAACTTCAGAAACAACAGAAACATAATTGACAACTATTTTGAGAAATGATGAAATGTTTCAGTCTGTTTTCAAGAAAAAAAAACCTTTTCTTTGTCATATGTCATTGCAAACTGAATATCTTTGGATTTTGGACTTTTGCTCCAACAAAACAAGACATTTTAAGATGTCAACTTTGATTTTGAGGAGCTGTGATGGACACTTTCTCATATTTTTTTGGCATCTCATAGGCTAAACGAACCATTGTTTAATAGTGAGTAGGGCTGCAGTTGAGTTAATGGTTACTTTCATTATGGATTCATCTGGGGATCATTTTCTCGACTCATGGATTGGTCATCTAGTCTTTTGAATGTCTGAAAAATAGTGAAAAATGCCCATTATAACTTCTCAGAGTCCACAAATCTTCATTTTTGACCAACAGTCCAAAACTTGAATATATTTAGTTTGACAAAGAAAATCATTAAATAATATGATATGTGAATCTAAAACGAGCTAATTTCTGGCATTTTTGCATAAAAAATTACTAAGTCGATTATTTGATTATGAAAATAGATGCAGATTAAATTTTGAAATCCATTTTTTTCACTTTTATATCCTCATAAGTAGCTTTAAGGTTGGAGAAAATAATTTAATTCTGCCTCTCTAACGTACTTCTTTTTATACACATTCCCCTCAAACTCAACCTGACATATTTGGTATCTTTGGAAACTTTGGGATCTCAGCCAGAAGTTAAAAATAAAGTTCTGTAGGTTTGAACAAACAACACAGGATTGACCTCTCTGTGGGGCGAGAGGTTAAACATTCTCTACAAGCACAAAATGTCTGCTGCTGAGAGTCTTCTTATTTGCAACTGAAAGTTGGAGGTGTGTGAGGTGACTCGTAAAGGAAACACACTCTGAACCCTGCCCCGATCCTCCTGCATTAAACATCACGCAAACCGTCCACTTTCCATTTTGGAGCACGCACAAAAATATTATCCTCCACCTCTCCCTTGCAACCCCCCCGCCCCCCTCCACTCTTCTTCCCACTTCTCTCTCTCTCACTCTCTCTCTCTCTTTCTCTCTCTCTCTCTCTCTCTCTCTCTCTCTCTCTCTCTCTCTCTCTCTCTCTCTCTCTCTCTCTCTCTCTCTCTCTCTCTCTCTCTCTCTCTCTCTCTCCCTCCCTCCCTCTCTCTCTCTGTGAGTCCCTGATAGGCCCAATCTCCAGTGGCTAGGTTCAAAACACTGGGCCAGAATAGCATGGGCCCTAGGTAGATAAATATTTATGGGGTGCGTTTACTTCTTACCACAGAGGAGAAGTAGAAATAGTGTTTCCAAGGTGAGCAAAACAAACAACTTCAAAGGAATTTAAATGCAGTTCATGTAAATTCTTTCCCACAGTCACATGTTTCTTTGGAGATTATCGTTAGATTGTTAATGAAGGATTCACGCCTGATGCCAGATGACCTGATTATTGTCTGTTTTCAGAAACAGGAGCCCAGAGGCATCTGTGAATGTAGCAGATAAAGTGAGTAAAAGCAAATACTGGCTGTATGTTCTCTGTTGAGAGGTCCTGCCATTAAGTCATGCCTTTTGGGCACCAATCAAACCAGCAGCTACATTATTCATTGATCAGAGCGGACTGTGATCAGAAGCAGCCTCGCTAATGGTTGAGATGAAAGGGCTACTCATCACGTAGGAAGCCAAAAAAGAAAAAAAAACAAAAAACTATCTGTGGTCCCTTGGGGCGTCATTTATTTACCGCTAATCTGTAACAAACTATGTCGGCCTCCACCAAGCCTGCAGATTAACACCTGAGATCTAATAGCCGCCATGCATCTCCATTCAGTCGCTCTTCCGCTCATCACATGTGCCCCCATCAAACGGCAGCGAGGCGATCGCCTAATTATCTATTAATGTCATGATTCAGCTGGCTCCGGAAACATGGGGACGGTAGGGTGTGTGTGTGTGTGTGTGTGTGTGTGTGTGTGTGTGTGTGTGTGTGTGTGTGTGTGTGTGTGTGTGTGTGTGTATATGTGTGTGTCTGGGTGGGGGGGTGGGGGGAGGCCAGCAGGGCTCAGAGCGCGGCCCTTTGATGTGAAAGATAATTACTTGTGTAGTTAAGATAATTAGCAAAAGTCCAGAATAAAAGTAAATAGGCTAACTGTCGCTTCCACTGTAGCCTGAATGAATTCAAGCTGCGAGCCAAACAGCATGCGATGTTCCTCTTTGCTGAAAGTTAAATTAGATTCAGAGTGTGTGATTTGGTTCAGGTTTCATATATGTTTCTGGACACACGTTCTTTCCCCTCTATTTCAGTGCAGTTTAGTGTGGAAGATGTCATATATGTGTGTGTGCATTTGGTTGGGGTTAAACGTGGGGACCCCTCTTGGTGCCAGGAATATTTTTTGTGTGCACAGACCTGTGTTTAAGGCTGGAGATGGACTTGCTTTTTAACCACGTGTTCGGCTACATCGTGAATGGAATTGTTCACGTATATACTTGGCATGTTACTGGAAGATTCCACTAGAGGGCACACTAGAGAAATAAGGTTATAAATAGAACTTCCAGATTTGCATGGTGACATATTTGTAACTATGCCATCTCAATGACACATTGTACAGATGGAGGTAAGTGTGGACTTCCTCACCCCTGACTCTGCCCCTACCATTCATACTTGTATTAAATCTTGAGGATGCATTCATTTCTGAGGATGTGTACAACCAGTGCTTCAAAAGGACGCAGGATACGCGAGGCAGCAATTAAGTACGCACGCAAACTTGGTAAAAAGCGAGTTTATCTCCAGCCTAAGTGGCTTTATCCCGGCTCTTTGCGGAAAAGATACTCCCCCGCCGTTTTCATCACCATTCTGCCGCATTCCAAGGACACTGTTGTGATTGACGGGGCTTAATGTGTATCTTGGCAGAATTGGATTTGATCCTGGGGGCTCTGCCACGGGGGCCACATGTTAGATTTACACTTTCCACCCCCCCCCCCCCCCCCCGTACCCTCCCCCTCCTATCTTCTCCTCTCTCTCTTTCTCTGCCGAACAAACAGGAACAGAATTACCTCTTCTGGAGCAGCTCCTGCCTGCCCCGCGCGCTGCATCGTGGCGAGATCATGCACGGATCTGTGTCGCTGAGTGATTGTGCTTACTCGTATCTTTCCAGGGATGCTGGGGAGGATTTGTGCGGAGGGGGAAAAAAAAAGAGCAGGTGTGACTGGGGAAGGCTTGTTTTGATGCGTGTGTTCGTTTTGCGTATATGTATTTTATATACAGGTGTGTTTTGTGGCATATGCGCCTGACTGTCCACGATTGCATGCCTGTTTATGCCTGAGGGTGCGAAGAGGGTGTGTTTGGAGGGGGGTGGGGGTGTGTGGTGTTGATTGTAGATGCACCTGCTGCCACAGAGCTGTAATTTCCCCTCGCAGAATTTAGCTGAATAATCGCAGTTCCCCCCGCTGGCTTCCTCACGCTTCAAAGCACTGATGGGATGAAACAAAACAATGATTTGTGGCGGGCTTGTCACAAACGCCACACCCAGCTCTGTCTGTGGTGAGGTGGCGTGGCAACTCTTGGTTGCATAACAAGCAAAAGTTCCCCCACCCGGTATACATCAAGGCTTAATCACGTCCCTAAACAGCAGCATGGGGCCTGAAATAAAACCGGGCTGGAGTGAAAGGCATTTGAACTTGTCTCTGCAGTGACATTAGCTGTCAGTGTCTACATAAAGAGCCTTTTATACCAGTGCAAGCTACCATCAATCCCAAAGACATCCAGAATAAAGATACCTTGAGACTGTCGTCATTGCGATACCATTCAGAGCTTTGAAAATTGTAGCATCAGCTCACCACGCTCCGTGTTGTGAAGCTGCGGGCCTCATTCTCCTCAGCTTTTTAGATAGCCCACTCTTGTCTGGCGCAGATCTGTGGCAGTAACATCCTTATCGTCGACGAAAAGCCTGCCATCCAGGTTTATCCGAATGGCTCAAGACTGACATTACTGCAATAGCGTCCCTCCTTATCTCCATCTGCTTCTGAGGTTGAGAAAGCGAACGCAGACCAGGACAGATCCCCATTGCAGTCAAGAAGCAAACAATGAGCTTCTATCTCAGTTCCATGTGGAGACACAGCTGAAGTGGCGTCTTTTATCCGTCGGTACGTGTGTGGAGGTGCACAAACACACGCGGTGTGATGTGCTGTGTTTTATCTGCGTTTTGATCCTGAAGGTTCTGTATATTACAAGTGCTTCATAAATAATTGTTTCACCATATATTTGTTCCTCCAGGAGTTCCTCGTAATCTTGCACTTGTTAAATTGAATGGAAAGTCAAACAGTTGCTGCGATTTTCACCACAGAATAGTTCTACACAGGCTTAAATATGAGACCCAAGACAAACCCATATTTGCATCTTTAAGATCTGACTTTTTAGCCAAATGTGACACCTGACCTCACACCCAAAGCTATATTTTTGCAAATTGTATCCGTTACTGACCTTTAATTTGCAGGACTAAATAGGCAGAGAAAGAGAGATAAGTGTGTTAATAAATTACACGAGTCCCTTGCCTGAAGCTTTACTCTTTACACGTCAAAACACCCTGAACCTGACCCGAAACCTGATACTTTTTCACGACCTGTCAGATTCAGGGCCAGGTAGCAGACCTCAGTCTAGATCACAGCGTGTGAACTAATTCAGAAATGCTTTTATGAGCCAAGGTCAAAAATAAAGCTTCAGTCTCAACAACAAAACAATCCTTCCTTTTAACCACAGTGCCAGAACTCTCATAGCTGTGTATCCTCCCAATAAAGCTTCCACAATGAGCATTTTTAAAGTTAAAGTGAACTATTTCTAATACCTAACAAGCAAATAGTAGATTAATTGATTTACAGAAAGCTAATTGGCAACTATTAAGATAAAAGATCAATCGTTTAAGTCGTTCTTTGGGAAAAATGCTACAAACTTGATGGTTTCAGCTTCTCTAATATGAATATTTGCTGTTCTCTCAGTCTTCTACAAGAGTTAAGTGAATATATTTGACAAACATCACCTTAGACCTTTTTAGTATTTACAACAAAAATGAACAAATTGATTGATATATAAAAATAATGCTGAATTGCTGACCTAAAACTAACCAAGCACCAAGGTTACTTTATGCACTTGGAGGAATTCAGGGGAAAAGAAGCACTTTAAAAATCTAAGACAAGCGTAAATATTACATTTTTGAAAAAAATTGCAAAAATTGACAAAAGCCCTCACAAATTCAAATCATTCTGGGCTGTGATCAACACAAAAACCTTAACATAATTCTGGTGGGACAGATATGCAGTATACTGTATATATAGAGGGATGCCCGTCACCACTAACTGTTGCAGTGAGGTCGTTATTTGGGGAAGGGTATATATCCACATACAGTAGCAGCTGATACAGGGGAATGAATCACTCAAGTTGGCGGTAGTTAAAAAATAAAGTATAGTCTGTCTAACTGGTTAGAGAAGGAATATTGGTGTACTTTCTTTCCCACTATCTGCTCTTTTTTTTTCTTTTTTTATCACCATACTCCTGTCAAATAAAGCCACTAAGTTATCTCGCTAGATGGGGACAATAAAGTCACCGCCGTTTCTTTCCCCACAGATCGCTAGATTAAGTAAAAGCGATTCTTCCTCTCTCTCTTTCTCTCTCTCCCTCCAGCTTTCTTTGGCTCTTTTTTATTGTGCCTCCTCTCCAACCAATCCTTTCACGGGGTCTAGTCTCTGTTCTCCTGAAGAGGCCCTGTTAATGCCACCAGATATTTCCCCGTCGCACCAGACTACTTAAGTGTTTGTGTTCGGCTGTGTTTGTGCTCTCCCACCTGCCCACACTCCTGCTGTTAAATGATTCATGTAGAATATAAGGAGCCACAAACTTTGTCGCTCTGTCTCTTCCCCCCTCGCTTCTTCCTCTCCTCCTCCTTGCTCTCACCACCTCCTCAGAGGCTATTGATTGTAGAACAGAGGGGAGGGACTCGGGCTGACCCCCACATTACAAGTGTATGGAGTATAATTACCTGCAGTGCTCTCTCTCTCACTCTCTCTCACTCCCTGTTAAACAAAAGCACAGCCGAGCCGATAAGGCAAAAAGCTCAGCTAAATTAAACATGTCAGTTTTTTAATGGAGTTTATTTACTTTGGTGTGATTACCTATTAATGTCGGCTATGATTTCATCTGCATACTGGTCCTGACTGTGTGTGTTTGTGTGTGTGTGTGTGTGTGTGTGTGTGCAGGCTTGCCTGGAGGCTTAACCCTGCTCTGTATAATGCATTAGTAGCTGAAAGTGAGGCTCTTGTCACTTGTCAGGAAAGGAAACACGACATATTTCCCAGCTAGGAAATCCGTATATGGGCATAAGGAAGGTTTCACCACCAATATCCATCACAGCATCCCAGAAACTGTAAGCCGAAGCCAATGTGAACAGTCTTTAGTGGAAATATTGATTCCTTAAGAGGAGGGGGGAGTGTCGAGTGGTTTTGCATGTTATAGCTCATTAAGTAGAAATACTCACATAAAATTAATTAAGGTTAATTAAAGCACTGCAAGTACTCTGCACAAAAAGGAATAAAAGCACCCTGGCTGAAAGGTTTCTTTGCTTATGGATTTTTTTTGCATGGCTTTATAAATTGGCTGGTTTTTAAGGTGGCACAGAGGGGCACCACACTGGATTAGTCATGAATGTCCAGTAGTTCAAGGATGAAGGAAATGACTCTCAGTGAGTTAATGAGAAAGTCATGATCACAGTCCACCATTTCCATTTGATTTAAAGACGCACTGAAATTTCATCTGTGTAGCTTCAGCTCTTTGATGAATATGAAGACTTCTGTTAGCACTATAAGATGAAGATTACTTTATGGGGCAGATAATAGCATTTTTTTCTCTTTTCCAATGGTTTTAGATCCACAAAAAGATCTTTTGATTTGATAATGCTCGGAGTTGTTGATGGTGCAGGCTACGAAATAGGGTCACCTTGAGTAGTGATTTCTCTAATGTTTTCCTTTACTTTTTTCTTTTGTAAATTCTTACATGAGCCCCGTCCTATCTGCCTCTGACTTGAGATGAGTCAACTAATCTCAAGCCTAGATTCATTGTAGTTTAACAGTCAAAATACAGTGTCAAATAAAAAAGAAGCTATCTTCTATATGCTATATATATATGTGCTATATTCATTCTAGTTCAGATGCAACCTTGTTATTAGCTTGCTCATTTGAAGGCGCTTCACCCGTCGTGAAGTACGTGTGAGAGCCACCGGTCAGGAAGGGAGACGGAAACAGAAAGCGCACGAGTGTGGGCGAGCGCGAGAGAAAGCGGGTATACAGGCTGAAGACGAGACGTGTGAAATAGAAACGTGACTATATTTAGATATCATGTAAAATTAAACTCAGCAATTGGGGATACATTTGGTTGTGGCGAACGCTGGTGGAGCTAAGTCCAAACTATGAACATCATATTTTTCTAATTAGGAGAAAAAAAGAATCAGACACAATCAGAGAACCTTATATGCTACTTTTTCAGAGATATCACATGTGTGTGGTTGATACCGCACATACATATATGTGTAATATATACTATGAGATACACTGTGGTCTCCAGAAATAGCTGTCATGAAATTACAGGCACGTCAAGAAGCAATTTGTTCAATTATAAAAGTGGAAGAAAGGTAAGACAGCATGTGCTCAGGTAATGATATGTCTTTGTGAAAAATAGGCTTAAGTCTCTTTGAGTGCCACAATAACACTCATAATTAATTAGAAAGTGGCAGAGACAGACTTTATAAAAAAAAGTGTTGGAAGTTACGATGTGACTTCCAAGAAAAATGTGTATCTAGGTGCCAGCTTCAGTACTATGCCTTGGCACTGACGTACTTCTGTTCTTTAGAGGAAACATGTAAATAATCAAAGGAAGTTCATTGCCAGCCTTAGAACATTTCAGTGAAGCATTTTCTTTTAGAATTGCTCTCTTTGACAGAAAGTAGCTTCCAGTGGCGTAAGGGTTTTTTTTTTTTTTTTTTTTACGCTGCGAGGTAAAGGAGCGACGCAGCTGTGGAAAGATCAGCCAACTCAAACACAGACACTTCAGGCCTTTTTTGTCTAAAATCAATAATACAGAGACTCTCTACTATTCCTCTTGGCAGTATGCTTTGACATCCAATCCAACAAACATGTCTGCTGTGTCGTACACTCTCCAAAATGTACTGGGTGTCACTTTACGAAACCTGTGAAACTCGTCACAGCCGGAGACAGTTTTATCGCTCAGTTTTTAATTTTATTTGTGCCGTTTTTAAACTGATGCTTGTAAAAAATAAAAATAAATAAAAATTCTCAGCTCTCCAAAGCAGTCACAACAACAGAAATGTTTTCCTCCACCACTCTTTATCACTGCTTCTCACAAATAACAGCAGGGGATTTAACACCATTGTTAGCACCATATAACACCACACATGTCATCAGTGATTGACTATATTCCTAAGTACTACGAGAGCTAAGTGATATTAAGACCACATTCCTGTTATTGAACTGCATGATCCAGTTTTAACAAATGATGCATCAGTTGTCTCTGAGCTTCATTTGTTTTTTGTTCCCCCCCCCCCCCCCCCCCCCCCCCCCCCGCTTCACACTCATGCATAAAGAGGTGGGAGAATAACAAAGGCTTTCCTGTGGATCTTGTTAGCTTTTTTATTTTGTGGAGATCAGCAGACCATCATATTTTCTACTCTCTGTTTAAACCATATAGATTTATGTTTTTGCATCCCTCAGGAAGTCAAAGATTTTAGACTCTTCAAGTTCTCTAGATTACATCCTGAAATGCTTATTTGTGAATTCATTAATGCCTCTCCATAGCTTAACACAGCAAGTATTCCCAACCCAAACAAAGGTGCACAGATTTTCTTTTTTTGCGCCTCGGAATCAAGTAATTACAAGTGATTTTCATCTTGTGGTATTAGCATTTTGATTTACTCTAGGTCTGTTTACCCCAATTATTCTCGCTATAGCTCCTAAGTTGGCTGTACCAGTCCAGTCTAGGCGAGACAGGGTCAGGGCAGGCAGCCTGTGTGTTTTTGTGTGTGTGTGTGTGTGTGTATCTGTGTGTGTATGTGCGTGTGTATGTAGCCTGTGGGTCCATCCATCTGCAGTTGGATAGGGCCTGGCTCTCTCCCAGCCCTTTAGCACAACTATTACAGCACCAGCCACCAAAGCAGTGCCACATGTATGCCTCCTCAAGATACCAGAGGGAACAAACTGTGGGCGGGTATGTTTATGTGTGTGTGTGTGTCTGTGCATGTGTGTCTGTGTGTGGTGAGGGCGCAAGCCCAAGTGTAATAGGTTGATAAATCACCCACTAGCGGCAAATTAATGAACAGCATATGGGAGCAAGTGCGAATACGCCGCCAAACTGAAACAATTGCACCAAATTACTTTATCTTGCAAAACAAAAATCAATTAAAGCCTGATATACATGTTGGAACAGCAAAACAGAACAGGAGGGAAAATGCAAGCCTGTGTTTATTTTTATTTTTTCAAGTGCTTATTTGCATTAGAAAGAGAGAGGAAAGTAAAAGTTCTGCTGAAGGTCAGTTTAAATAGTGAAAGGCAGGAATTTCTTTTGTTTGCCTGAAAAACAAGTTAAATCAACAAGTTAGAGCTGTCTTGAAATTGGCTGCCTCTCAAGAGTATGAATTCCATATTCATTATGTTTGAATGTCGTCGTAATGCCGGACCACTCAGGACCTCCCCACCTTAATAAAACAAAAAGTCAAATAAACAGTAAGGAATTGGTAATGGTATTTCACATTTTTCAATAGAGGGGACCTTCAGTGTGACAGCAGTGCACTGCAACCAGATAGGAAGAGACAGGCGAGGGGAGGAGGGATGGGAAGGAATAAAGTGAAAAGAGTTAGTTAGGTGGTCGAGGCGCCACCTGTGATCCACAGTAAAACTAAACCCTCTCATTCCCCGTCCTTCTCCTCCTTCCCTCATCCCTTGTTTTTTAAGGTCCTGGGAGGATATTGCCACCATATTCTTTCAGCGGTAAAATGTCCCCAGGCACAAAGCTATTTCAGATGCTTTACCGGCAGGCCCAAAGTGATAGAAAAGGCGTAATTTGTTTTGACTTTGCCTCTCACACAAACCAATCTCCCAGTGTTATTTAAGTCCTCGCTCTTCTCTCGCTCTCAGCAGCATGTGACGGCAAACAACAAATCTCAGGTTGCCATGGATCTCCGCTATTTATAGGTTGTTGGTGTGTCTTTGTTTATTCACACATGCGTTTCTGCGTGTTTGTTGCCTGTGCACCTGCGTATGTGTGTGTGTGTGTGTGTGTGTGTTTAATTGTCGGAGCTCGTGTTTGCATATCAGCTTTTTTTTCTCCCCCCTCTCTTGTTTGTTTCCATCATGCAGTTGAAATACTGTCACAGCCAAACTATCGCAATGCGGATTTAGTTGCATCCCATTGTTGCCAGAAAAAAAAAAGAGCTTTATAACTTTGAATTAGACTTTAAAAAAATGTATTCACGCTTTATTCCCAGTGCACTCATATCTGGGCTGGTATGATCCGAGGATACAGAGGAGAAGCAAGAGAGGCTAGGAATAGCGACAAGAAGCCTAAAAAACACCTGATGGTCCCAAAATAGAGAGCTTCATTATGCCGAGGCAGGGAAGGATCCAGCCCCCGCCTGTTGATAATCAGATCCCTCTGGTGACTTCTGAACTGCACTCTTCAGCCACCATGCAGGAGAAGAGGAGGGAAAAAAAGCTTTCTAAACTTGTGCAAGCTGAGCAAACGGATAGACGGATGCCAGATCGATAACATATTTTTAGTTTGTTTTCTTCTCTTTTAACTGTACTTGACTGCATGTGTGTGTCTGTTCATCTCCAAGGTGCTTTATCATCAACAAATAATTTGGTATCCTGACTAAAACAAACAGTGAAAGAGGCACAGAGAAAGAAACACACATTTGATTTTGATGCTCCCTCCCACACAGGACTGTCTCCCCATCACACTCATCACTTCTCTTTTCCAGCCACCACAAACCGCTTTCATCAGTTTCCCCCTGCATCATGTAAAACAGTGGTACCTTTTTTTTTTTTTATGTCTGATGCAACCCTGTCTGATGAGCTCAAATATACCCTCATCAAGACCACTTGTCATTGCAATAGAAATGTCAGTGTTTGGGTTGTTTTGGTCAGGTTTGCATTCACACTACAGTGGAAACCGCTTATAATGATCACATCTGTCTGGGTCACATTGATTACTATAAGCGGATGATTATTATAACCACATTTTTTTTTTCTTTTTTCTCTTTTTCTCATCCAGATTACCATCGTATCGACATTTTTATATTAATGACATGAATATAAAGTAGTGAAATGGACAGCTTTGCTTTTAGTGAATTTTATGGACTGTTTCAAAATACAGTAAAGCTTGTCGTTGTCACTGCTGCATCTAGCTGGCTCATTTTTGGCAGTTTGTCATAAGCTTCAAGAAGATGACGTTTTTCCTTGAGGGAAAACAACTTTTTTTTTCATGTCATGATTTCAATGTGCACGCAGCAGCAGCAGCAGCATCAGGTAACCAGCAGGAGGCTACAGTGAGGCAATAATGGTATGTGTCATACATGTATAATGGGAGTAAAGTAAAAAAAAAGGAATTACTGTAGTTTAAAGTTTTTCATATGTTGTATGTAAGCAGACTACTTGATTACTATAAGCTAATTATTTAAACAGTATTTGTACAGGAATGATTCTGTCCTGAGCTTTTTGATCCATATAAGTGGTTTCCACTATGTAACCAATTGAATTGGCAGAAGCTGAAAGTATTAACCATTTATCCTTTCTTTTAAGCTAACTATTTGAACCATTTATCTATTATTTTAAGCTAACAATGTCTTTCACTCATTACCTAATCAGAAGACTACTCCAACCATTTACTTTAAGTAAAACTACTCCAACCATAAATCCATTATTTGAAGCTGGCTATTTTAAACATTTAGCTAATACTTTTAGCTAATTATGTCAACCATCTATCCATTACGTTTAGGGAACTATTTCAATGCGTCATCCATTACTTTAACCTATTTAAACCATTTATCCATTACTTTAACCTATGCAAACTGTTAATCCATTACTTTCAACTATTTACACTTCTCTGCTTGCTTGCTAACTATTTTTCACTTACTCTCAATAGCAACACATAATGTTTTTTTTTTTTAGCAACACATAATGTTTCAAGGTACAGCTGACTCAGGTAGGTGGGGTCATGTACTGTACACTCAGGGCATCAGCAGTGTTTATTTTTCTCCTTAACATATTATATGTATGTGTAAAAAGGGAAATTAATGGCTACTTTTTAAAAGTAGTTGAACTGCTCTACATTCTTTCCACCTACCCCCCGGCAACTATAGAAGTACCCATTTTTTGTTAAACACTGATGTAAAACACACACTATTTTAGATTTGTGGCTGTTGCTGCTGTCCCCTATTAACATGCATTGTGGGAAATGAGGTGCCGCAGAGAAAAAGGGAGGAGGTGCCGAACATGAAACCCATCATATATCCAGGGCTCTAATTACTTCCACGCTCCTCCCTTGTGTCTTAGATGGATTCTCAGGAGCCAGAAGTGGAGGATCAGCACTTTCCATCCCTCCTACCTACTCTATGTTCTTTTTCTCCTTTGTCACAGCAGGGCTTGCGTTATTAACCTTCTGTCTGCTCATGCAAATAGGACGCTATAGTCCTTTCTTTCTCGCTGGAAGCTCGTTTTAGACAATTGAGCTCCCTTTTGAAAATGTTCATGTCTTGTTTCCTCTTATAGACATCCTGCAGCATTCAGCAGAGGTCCAGAGCGGAGAGAAAGGCAAACAGGAGAGGAAAGGGAGAAAAGAGACTGATTGACTGGGCACCGTAGGTCAGTTACTGTCAGACTTTACTTGTGAATGAGGGGGAAAAAAATGGAAAAGAAGGTAGAAATGTATGAAAAGGAAGAAGGAGCTGGAAGTCTTTTTGTGTTTATAAATGGAGGGGCTCTCAGAGAAAGAACAGTGGAACGGAGAGAAAATAGACTTCGTGATGAAGTGTAAGTTTGACATGGAGTGTTTCTGTGTTTGCACTTGTGTCCGTGTGTGTGCACGGTTGACTGAAAATGTACTACTGCAGAACACAAAAAGGTCAGGGGTATACTTAGTTTTGATGGCTAGAGCCCTTCACTCCCACAACTAGTTCCCCATCCTCTTATTGCGCCACACTCTCAGCCTCATTGTTACAGCTGCTAAGCACCTCTCAAGGTGGTTATTGTACCTCTCATCAGCACAGTGCGCCGATTGGGCCGCGGAACCGCAAGCTAGGCATAGACGGCAATAATCATCAGATGTGAATCAAGCGTGAACTGACATCTATACACAGGGCCCTCCCGGCTGATAAACGGACAGCTCGCGGCTAAAAGACCTGCTAACATCCTCATTAGCTTGCGCCCCCCCACCCCCACCCCCCCATCAACACCACCAGCTTAAACCACATCCCTGCAATGACCAATGATGAGGGATCGTGGTGTTGCACATAAAAACCATATTCATGCTTTGCTCTATAAGGGCACATAAAAATGACAGCTGCACTTTAAAGTGTTACTGCAGAGCTTGTAACAGCAGACACAATGTGATACACAGTCATTAAAGGCCTCTAATATGGCAGTTATGGGAGGGAAATGCTGCATAAGTAGTATGTAAATGTGCCTGCTGATCCTCTGACCAAATGTCATTGTTATCTATTTATCAATCAATCTAATGTGTTTACTGGAAAATTTGAAATGGTTTAATCTGTTAGCATGGTTTGGTTATAATGTGTGTAATGCTCGTGCAATGAAAAAGACCATAACTGTGCTTTTGCATGTTTTAGCCCATTCACTACAAATCATCTATTCTTTACAACAGAGTTCATCTTTTTTGAAAACCACACTGCTGTGTTTTAGAAATTCGACATGATTTTTTACTACAAACTTAAATTTTACTTTAACATAAAACTAAGAATGACAATCCCAAGGAACAAAAAGCTTTGAGTATACTTTGAGAATATACACACTATATGATTTGAGTTCAGTAGATAGCAGAAAACAGGGCTGCAACTTATGAAACTTATTTTTCTATTTTAATACTTTCGAGATATTTCTTGTCAGGCACATCAAAAACAGAGAAAACTTTCTAGATTAACTTCATTACAAGCAGCCATTGGTAGATACCACAGTGTCCTCGATCCAAGGGAGATCACAACTGTTTGGGGGAGACAAGAAAAATAAGACTTGAGGAAGGAAGCATATGTCTATTTTTCCTTGTTGCAGGAACTCAGTATCCTCATCCACAGGGCATAACTGGCTGGTTTGATGAAGATGAAAACAAAACAAACTCCCTGCATTGGTTATCTCAGTCACCAGACATCAATCCATTTGAACACGACTTGCTGTATTTTTGAGTGTTTTTCTTTTTACTATCAACAAAGCAAAAAAAAAAATAATGAAATTTCTTCCTAATCTGTTCTTCTCACTCCTCATCCCTTCTCATTCACACACACTCTATCTCACATATGCACAGGTGAGTTTGGCGGTTTTCACAAGCAAAAGCCAAATGTGTCACACACCCCATCAAATTACCCTTGACTGAGACACTGAACCCTCACCTCCTCCTGCTCTCTTATCAGAGAGGAGTGTTGGCTATATTGCTGAAAACAAAACACCAAATAGATTTTTTAAAAAGAGTAGTGCAGTATCTCAGCCTCTCAAATATAGGTAAGCATTTCCATATCTGTACAAAGGTACACCAGAATTACTCTAGTGATCTGACACTCTATTAAAGGTGCAATATGTAAGATTCAGAAATTCCCTCTCATTAATAACAATGGTGGTTGTTAAGTTAACTGCAGTCAGGTTGGTGGCACTCGTGTGTCTAGGAATGACTCCATATCTAAGCTAACATTAGCGAGCTAAAAGCATAATATCACAGTCTATCTTACATGCTCTGCAGTAATATTAGCTAATGTTAGCTAGTGTTTTGCACCGTGTTGGAGCTGTAAGGGGACGACAGAAAGGCGAGGCAGTTGGGAGCGCCTGGCAAAACCTTCTTTTACTCAGAAATCAGTCCACAAGATGAATTTTGAAATGTTTAAACTATAATTCTCCAAAAACTATTACATATTGCACCTTCTAAAGAGTTTTCAGGAGTCTTTACTATTGAATCACATTTTACCCATTTGACTGCTTTCTTTTTTAAGAGGCACTCACAAAAAGTCATCAGACTGGATCAAAATTCTCATTTTAGACATTCTCAACTCTATCACACAAGTGTTTTTGTTCATCAAAACTTAAATAGGCCTATTGTTGTTTGTGAGTGCTAGAGGTTTTTGAATCAGTTGTGTATTTTTTCTTACTGCTGACAAAAATACAGAAGAGGATTAAATGAAAAATCAAGAGAATAAACTTCTCAGGGCTTGTATTAAGACACTTGATACGAGTGTTGCATTTCATTTAGTGGCTACTTACATCAGAAAATGAGCTGCTTGCTTTGTTAAACATGGTGCCCCTGATGTGTTGAGAGAGGAGAATTCTGGCATATCTCACTCCTGATTAATCTAACATTTATCTAGCAATCTGAAACAGAAAGTTGGTTAAACAGTGATTACTCTACTATTGGTTTCACTAAAAACACACTTCACATACTTTCTGATTTTTAGATTCATTATTCAATAGTTAACCAACTAGCTATTTTGTTATCTTGTTGCTTTAGAGAATAATATGAATGATGTTCCCTACGTCCAAAGCTGTAGTCAAGTTGTTTGATAACAGGATAAATAAATATACAATGCATTATTTACTTTTATTCTGTGCCTTGTAAATATGGAAAGCATGTCATTTAATGAGGAGATGCACTTATGATCCTTCCACTTCAGCTCAACAGGGAAACATTGTACATCGAAACAATGATAGGGAAGCAGCGTAACTTCATTGGTTGTTTAAATCTACAGACGCGCCGACAGGACAGGTCAGGATCTTATGTTAATTAATGTTAATTAACAGTGTTTCCCTGTTGAGCTGGATCATAACAAAAAGAGGGAATTTGGCTCTATAAAAAAGACTGACAACAAGTAGCTTTTTGGTTTTGGTTTAATTTATATTCCAATAACACATGGATTCTGTTTTTTTTTATGTTATATATGTTATGTCTTAAATTCACATGAAGAATAGAAAAACAAAACATGATTTCTATATTTGTTTATCCTGTTATCAAACAAGTTGAACACAGCGGAAAGAGGGTACACGGACCGCTTATACCTGTATGTATTCAAACCATATTATTGCAAATGTTTTTTTTCAAATTTTTAAGGAATAGTTTGACACATTTGGAGTGACATGAGTTATACCTAAAGATTAACACCACTCTCATATCAATTAAAATATGAATGTAAATATCTAAATATTACAATATGGAGCTAGAATCTGGAGTCTATTAGCTTAGCTTAGCATAAAGACTGGAAACAAGTTAACAGCTAGCCTGGCTTACTCCAAAGCTCGACAATTAAAATGTAGTATCTTGGTTTTACCTGTAAAGCTGTAAACTTAAAGTGTTCTTATTTTTCCCATATACATTTATTATGAAGAGTGTTTTAGTAAACAATTGTCTGTTAACACACCCATCAGACACTTTTCTTCTAGTTCTATTTCTGGTGTGGGACTTATCAGGTTCTTTAGCTGCTAAGTGCTCTGCTGTGTCAGCTAGTTGCTAATTTAGTCTGCTGTACGATGCTGGGCAGGTAGCATACAGTGCGTTTATCACAACTGTTCAGAGTGATGAACAAGCAAAGCAGAAATAGACTGAACCAAAACAGTGAAGTTGCAGGCTGTGAAACCAAAACCATGATCTGAAGAGATGCTTTGAAGTGTGGAGATGAACTGAAGAGTCATACGATAATTCTCTGTAGGTTTGTTTCTATAAGTGATTCCTTTAGCTTTGAGCAAAAAAAAAAAATCAAACGACAGAGCACTGATTATACGTTTCATGAGAGTAATAACTTTTTCTAGACAGATTGACACGTTAAGGTTTGTGATGTTTGTTTTTAGTTGTTAAAATCTCAGTGTGGAACTTAACGTGGAGCGATCGCCTTTTCCAGTTAGCTGCAGATACACAAGATCTGTTTTTATTTTGTATCAGGGAAAATTGGAAAGCCTGAAGCTACCCAAACATGAAATGCAGAATCAAATCAAACTCTCTTTGTATTTTTAGCAGTGAGTGAGTAGTCCTGTAATCACGCTCCTATTGTTTTTCCTGTTTGTTTTGGACACCACCACTTAGAGGCATTTTTCCGGACGTGCACAGGGAGACAGACGAGTTTCGGTGGGCTTGAACATATTCATGCCGACAATAACTGTGCTTTTTGATTCTCCTTTCTCTCTTTGCTAAAGTATTGTTGCTATGGTTTCATCCCTGACTTGTGTTTCAAAATACATGCCAGTGAATATTGCAGCAAAGCTCTTGTGCTCGCAATTAGCCAACATAGCTGGTTCTTTTGTAGCCGGATCCATCATAAATGGAATGGATGCTCTTTTTCTCACTGTCTGGTACTCATTGTTTACGAGACGTGCTAGTTAGGATGGTCAAATTCAGGACATTGCAAACAGGAGTACACGTGTGCAGAGGCAAGCAGGCACATGCGTAGCACATACACACACACTCACTTACACACACACAGTGGATTACTGCTGGCCCTAGGGGCTGAATAAAAAGATGAATACACACAACTGGAGCAAAGAATACTGAGCTCCGCTTTTTGTCCTATCACAGAGTACAGTGCAGTATAGTACAGAACACATCCACTATAGGATCTTGTATAGTCGAGATCACAGTCTTCTTATTTAAACACCCTGAGGTGCTGTCAGCCCTGCTCCCAACGGGCAATTTGATGGGTTGTCATAGGAACATACACTGTTGAATGTCACAGCGCTGTTGAATGTAGTGTGTATGAAAGTGGCTGTGGGAGAGGCACAGAGGCAGAGTAAAAAGCGAGAATGTTAAACACTCGAGTAACCATAGAGTAAATGAGGCACTTCATGGTTAAATATAACTTTTTTTCCTTTTCCCTCCCTCAAAGCGATCAATATCCCATTTGTGGGTTTTAGGGCCTGTGTGTTCCCCAGGCTTTAGGCTCCTCAGTCCCACACTGCATCAATAAATTACATTTGGTTTCTGTGTCCAATTGCTCTCCAAGCTTTGGAAACCATAACAGAGGATTTCTCTATTTCTTGTTCAAAAATGGCATTGAAACCTACTCTATGCCTTCCTCTTGTTAAAATTTTTATTGGAAGCAATTTTTTCATCAGTTTTAATAGTCATCTTTGTATTTGATCAATTTAGTAATGCACCAGTTAACTTAAAAGGTAGCGTTTCCAAAGGAAGATGTTGGTTTACAGGGTAATCCTTGAAATGAGATGAAAAGAAGTGCTTGAGTTGAGTAATGTATAATTACTGTTATTCACACCGTACTGTTTGCATGCAGTAAAATTCTGATCTTCAGCAGTAAGGACAACTTACACATTCAGTTTGAAGGAATTACCAAATACGATGACATGGTGTTACAACTTTCAAGTTACGGTGGCAGCGGATAGACCTGCTTTTGTGTCCTGCCTGCAGACACCAGTGCACACCTATCAGAGGGTGTATAATATCCCTCTCTGCAGCACATAAAAGCACATCTAAGCAGGTGGTAACTGGTGGTGGTGGGTGAGCCAAAGCAGCAAAACTGTTGCATCATGCAGCAAAAGCAAGAGCGAATCCTGCCTGATGTCCTGCCAGCAATATGTCAAATGACCACAACCTCGTAACACCGCACTTGGTGGTGGTGTCACATAATGTGTTAAAATTACGTGCCAGACCTACGGAAACAATGCCAATGGAAAGTCAATGATGATCCTTTGTTGTGGTAGACACATGAATACATGGCTGATAGTATTCCGGCGCCGTGCCGGATCTCCGGCATACTGGCGTGACTGCGTTAAAATAAAAGGGGGTTCGCACAGATCTAACAGACATTTCTCTGGATCCAAGAGAAACAAAGCTCTCACTCTCAACCACACTAACAGTAGGCCAATAGCCAATCAGAAGTAGGGCACACCAAAGATGTTATTATTAAAGGAACTGAATGGTCGTTTCCTGAAGTAAACTATATTTATTAATTTTCTATTTTTAGATAACTTTAACTTTTAGTTGTTTTGAAGAAACAACTTTAGGATTACAGTATTATCTACACTGCACTGTTGCACTGTAACTATTTCAAAACTATTTAAAATAAATGGTGCATATTTTACACTTAAGTCAAAGGTTAGGCTACTAATCAAATATTGTTCTACTTTGGAGTACTATTGCCACCTACTGACCTTTCTTTGTATTGATGTAGTATAATCTGTAGTCAGAGTATGCTAAGAACAATGAGACAATATGACAGATAAGGGGCGAGATAGTTAAAAGGGTTATTTTCAAATAATGTTATATATGTTATGTGTTAAAATGGTGCCACATACATAGCACCCCCCACCTCCCAGGGCACGGAAAAAAGTTCAGCTCAGGATTTTTTTCCACTATCCTGTGAATATGACCCAGAAAGGTGACACAGTTCAGATGACATCTGGCGGGTTGGGTGGACTTAGCTGTTAGGAGACTGCTGTTCACTTCCCGTTTCCAAATGTGAGTCAGGATAGTTTTTTAAAAACTGTGACTACGATTATCATTGTGTGTACTGTTGCAATGACTATGAAAGCTGCCTACAGTAACTTAGAGGAAGTAGTAACTTCACTTTTCAAGTGATCATTTTAACCCAAACCATGATCTTCCCTAACCCCAACCAAGTGGATTTTGTGCCTAAACCTAACCAGACCTTAACTACAGTGTTGTCACATCATAACACATTATTTTTTAACAGTGATTTGTAATGCTTCTGGAAAGCACAGATATTCGTGATTTGTACACATTACAAGCCACCACCACATGATTTAGGGTTAAGAGGTTGTAGTTGTTTCATGTATTTCTGAGAGATCAGGTTGGTGGATTACACAGCAGCAGACTGAGTGGGCAACAAATGAATAGTTTGCTCTGTTCAGGGAAAGCGGTGTGATTGGTCGTTTATAGCTATCGTGCCACAGAGTGGGCTAATGGACTGCAGGCTATGAGTTTCCAGCCTGAACTTTCATGACTCATCATAGATATCTACTGTACATGTGTGATTACCATGACCATTATCATCTGCAGAGCTGTATGTGCTATATTTCAGCTCACAGACAGCTCATCATCTTTTTCTTCTTTCTTTTTCTCTTTTACTAACTGCATAATTCAGTTTCAAGAACCAGTGTGGCAGAGCTGGAGCACCACTTCCAAAACTGTCTTTACAAGTGCCTTCAACCATATTTATTTGTTTTTATTTCTGACCTTACATGGAGCCACGTGTCGCAGTTCCCCCCTTTCGGCGTTTTTCCTGTCTCTTTCAATCTCAGCTGCTGCAGTCAAGATATATCAGATATCATTTGGCTCAGATGGTGTATCCATGTCCACCGCGGCCATCGAAAGCAACCAGCCTGCCTTCTCGACACCAAACAAACACCGGCCCTCTCTGCCAAACGTACCTCCCTACGTGTGATTACCAAAAAGATGCAACGTTGAGCCCAGCCTATTATTTCCAATTTCTCCTGGAGAAAGTTAATCTAATGAGCGTTATCGGCAGCTAATGGGAATTATAATTAGTCAGATGCAGCAGATTATCTGTGCATAATTAGCTGTGTCTGTCAGCTCCAATTAGCATGACAGGAATTAGGAGACTTTGGAGTTTGTAGCAGAGAGGAGGAGAGGGAGAGAGGAGAGGAGGGCAAGGAGAAGGAGAGAGAAAAATGGTGGGGGGGTAGAGACAGCAGGGGGTTGGGAGAGGCAGGTTTTTGGCTCTGAGCTCAGCCTTGTGCTGAGGAGAGGGGATGTGCATAGAAAGTAGGATGGGCACAAATGATTTTTGGCGTGCACAAAGGAACTGTTTTGATGAGTTTCAGGCAGAGACAAGACTACGGTGAGGGCATGAAGAGACACAGACATGTGGCAGGGTGTCCTCACTGTTAAAGTCACATTTGAGACTATTTAGATACTTCCATAGACCTCGACTGCCCCTGAGCATGACACTGAACCTCCGCTAAATCACTGAAAATCCCCCAGGATGACTATGACAGCTAAATCCTTTATGTGTAAATGATGGTTGAAGCACAAGGTTGACAGAAAACGTGAGTTAGACTAAATTATACCAGACATTTTCCACTTGGCGTTAAATACTTAAAAGCTGTTTTATAAAAAATTGCTCCACAAGGGGATTGCTATTTAGCAGTGCACAAAATTAGCACCAGCCATCAGCCAAATACAAGTGGCTGGTAGATTTTCGTCATTCAACAGCCATTTGGCCGGTGCACAAAAAAAATAATTTTGCGCCCTGCTATTTAGTGAACAGTGCTAACCATGCAGACTCTGCCAGTAAAATTCACCAAAATCCATTTACCATGTAAGCATCATGGTGTTCATTGAATTCAGCTGATTAAATTGCCTGCTGTTGAAAGTTATTATTGATGACGGCCCTATAAAAAGACAGGTCCAGCCTTTTCCGAAAAAGCTGTCTTAAAGGAATAGTTCAACTTTTTGTGAACTAAATGTTTACATTTTTTAAGCGAGAGGTAGATGAGGAGATTGATACCACTCTCATGTTTGCACTTTAAATATGTAGCTAGAGTCAGGTAGCAATCAGATAAAGATAAAGAATAAATATGAATGTGACTACAAAGTGCATTAGTACAATAAATAAACAAGAATATGATTGCATAGTTAGTGAGAGTCAGAATATGTCACTCTGAATAGGTGTGTTTTCAGGCGGGATTTAAAGGTGGAGACAGAGTCCAAAATGCAAATGTCTGGTGGGAGAGAGTTCCATAGGCGGGGGGCAGATCGGCTGAAGGCTCTTGACCCCATGGTGGTTAAGTTGGCAGATGGGGTGAAGAGCTGGTTGGCAGAGGAGGATCGGAGAGTTGGAGAAGGTGTGTAGATGTGAATAAGTTCAGAGAGATATGATGGTGCCAGGTTGTGAAGGATCTTGAACGTGAGGAGTAGAATCTTAAAGTCAATGCGGGATTTGAAAGGGAGCCAATGAAGTTGCTGCAGGGCAGGAGTGATGTGTTCAATAGAAGGAGTTCTGGTTACGTCCTGTACCAGTTGGAGTTTGTGGAGAGATTTCCGCGGAAGACCAAAGAGGAGAGAGTTACAGTAGTCCAGACGGGATGTGATCAGGGTGTTTACCAGGATAGCGGTGCAGGTTGGTGAAAGTGAGGGACGGAGACGATTGATGTTACGTAGATGGAAGTATGCAGACCGAGTAACGTTATTGATGTGGGCTTCGAAAGATGCTGTCCAGGATGACACCCAGGCTCTTTACCTGAGGGGATGGAGGAACAGTATAATTATTGATGGACATGGAGAAAGTGTTGAGTGTTTCTAAGGTTGATCTGGTACTGATGAGGAGGACCTCAGTTTTTTTGCCGTTGAGTTTAAGAAAATTGAGTGAGAGCCATGATTTAATTTCCAGTGACCTTAGTTTAAAAGCTGAGAGTATGCCCTCTGCTGGTGCCCTTTGAGTTAACACTGTATTATTAATACATTTTATTCATTCGCCCTTTATTCAGGTGGGCGCCTCACTTTATTTGGTTGACTGAATTTTGTCTCTCATTTTTTACAGTGTAGTCACTCTATGAAGGGATGTTTTAACAGCAAGAAAGGACAGGAGAAATTCAAATACTACCCCTAACTCATAACACGTAAATGACTGAAAAAACCTGAACCTACTGTTTAACTTCTCTTCTTCCATAAACCTTTATTGCAGGTTTGTGTCTGACAACTCACAAACAAATTAAGAAACAAGATCCCGACATCCTTGTGATATTGCATTCAATGCACATTAAAAAGAACACAAATTTGTCTGCCGCTCTTGCTTCTAAACAAACTACTTTGTAATGTTTTTAATCAGTCTCATATCACCAAGCCAGCACCACAGGAAGTCCACTGGGAACTCTCAATGAACACGTACAGGAAGATACACAGGCAGCTAAATAGCTTTTGATTGAGAAAACACTGTGTTACATTTGCATAGATTATCTCTATCTGTTTGACCAGGCTGTATGTGTCAGTAAAGCACAGTCAGTAAATAGCTGCAGTCAACAGTGGGAAGCGAAGGGAAAGCCTGGACCGTACATGACCTCAGCCAACGTATGTTAAACAACATAAACAGAGGCACACACACAGCCGAGTGCACACAAACACAGTTAAGCTAACATGCTTTACCCGTAAACAAACACTCTTGCAGGCATGCTCACACAGTCATGCTTGTGCACATAAAGCACGCAAGCGCACAAACTGGAACACGAGGGAGGTGTGGTGACAATAGATTTTGACAGTGCAGAGTTAATGTGGTAATGCCTTAAGCTTCTCTTTGCTTCAGATTATTGATCAGGCTCAGCTCATATTTACAGATGGATATACAACCCTGTGATGTGTGTCTGTGTGATGTGTGTACTCACATAGTTAAATATACACACAGCACAACCAGTCAAGCACACATACAGTACACGACTCAGTGCGGGCACAGCTTAAGCAACACGAACGCACATACACACTTTTGATACACAAACACACACTTCTCCAATCACCGCTCAAGGCTACTTCCCTCCCCATTGACTCATGCTATGTCAGTGTGCTTCCTGTCGTCCCCGTCTGGGTGTGTTGATGTCTTGCTTCTTTGACAGGCGCGCTGAAACTGACAGCATGATTTGTACTTCAGCACAAACATGCCTGGCAACATCAATTCCCATGGTATGACTTGGAAACGGAGGGTAATGCCTGTGACTGTGTGTTTTACATTTTTAGTTTGAACTACAGAGCAACACGCAGCGGGTGGGCTGCTGCGAGTTCAGCATTTCACTCAAGAGCACTTTGTTTAATGTTGATGATGATTGTCGTTTGATATATTTCCAAGTGTTAGAGATAGGCTATGGGTACTCAAACATCATATCTGTATGTCTCGAGTGTAACAGTAAAGCGTTGGTACTTGTGATCAGTTTTGGATTAGTGGGTGTTTGATATTGATTTGAAGATGATGTTTTAGTATTCATTGATTGAGATTCTTATTAATAAATCCCAAGAAGATACTGACCACAGTAGTAGTCTACAGCTGTGGTATTTCCATAGCCTTAGATGACCTCAAAGACACTTTCATTGGCACCACCCGTCATTTTCATTTGTTGTAAAAAGTGAAAATTTATACAGAAATTGTTTTCATATGGTTGAATTGTCGCTGTTTAGGTCACCTTGGTACACCGTGTACTCATACTACAAATAACTGGGAGGGACAGATGCTGGACGTTTCAACCATGTATCCATTACTTTTAGCTAGCTATTTTAACCATGTATCCATTACTTTAAGCTAGCTATTTTAACCATTTATTCATTACTTTTAGCTAGCTATTTTAACCATGTATCCATTACTTTAAGCTAGCTATTTTAACCATTTATTCATTACTTTTAGCTAACTAATTGGTCCGTTTTAAAATTATTTCAACAATTTATTCAATACTTTTCGCTAGCTACCATTTAGTTGTTAGTTATTTATTTTAAACATATCCATTACATTTTGCTAACTACTGCATTTAGTTTTTAAAGTATCTATTTTGGGTACATATCCATTACTTTTAGCTAACTACGTCAACCATTTATCCACAATCCAACAATTTATCCATGTTATCATTTAATTATTTCATTCAGCTAAATATTTGAACCATTCATATGTTAGCTTTTTTGAACCATTTTAAAGTTATTTTAATCATTTTTCCATTGTTTTTAGCTAATTCAACCATAGTTGATACATACATAGTTTTTAGCTATGTATTTCAATCATGTATCCATATTTGTGATACTGATATGTACAGTATGAATTTTCTTAATCAAATCCTGAAATGTATTTAAATTAGCTGAGCTACTCCTCATCTTTCCATATACTTCCTGACAACAGTAAGCTACCTCGTAAGTACTCCTTGGGGCACAAGTAGCCATTGTTGGGAATCACTGGTTAACAGCAGCCTCTTGCAATGAACATAGCCCAGAAAATCTCCTGGTAGTAGAACGTGCAGAGAATAAAGTGGACAGAATGGAATTTACCTGCTAATTATTCTTCACAGTCTTTCTAAGTAAAAGAAAGGTGCTTGCACTTTAAATTTGATTGTTTAAGAGTGTGTGTGTTTTTGTAAAATATTTCTCTTTAAAAAAAGTTTTTAATATTTAAAATAAAATTCTGAATAAGGAGCCCTTATATACGATTCGCCAAATTCAGAGCTTAGTGAATCTTTATTGGATGACTGCTCCCAAATCACTTAGGTTTTTTCTCATAGTATTCGATTACATTTAAAAATTGACAGATCCTGAGCTTAAGTCCTCGGGCCTTTGTAGCAGATTTTCAAAATGAGTCTCTAGGTGCTGTAAGGGGGAATTTACATCACCAGTCACAATGTTTGGGCATTTTGATTGGTAAGTGGGAGAGGGCTCGCTGCAAATCGATTGGTGCCTGCAAGGGTAGGTATGGTTCAAGCTGCACTGAGCCTCCCGGAGTTGAGTGTGTGTCTTCTGGGCAAAATCTGTGGATTAAGGGAGGCCTGAACTTGAAACAGGAAAGGACAGAGCAGTCAATAACACACTGATTAATGATAATGGCATGCAAGCCAGGGGGATAATCTTTCTAAGCTCTTTTTATCTAAGGACCGATTGACTGAAAACATGGAGGACAGAAAGAAAATGCACCAATCCCCAAGCAAACCAGGGGCTTCCAAACAGGGTAAATGTTTGTTTATGTGTTCAGTTTTTATAAGCATGATTAGAAATGCATTTGCTGTCATAGCAGGCAGCGGTAATGAGTCGGCTCGAGCATGACTTGGACTTCGTGCTCGGATTATTTGTGAAGTGAAAGAGAATAACCCAGCATGGAGATTTTTCTTCTTTTTCTTTGGGGAATATCAAAACAAAAACAACTGTTGCATTTCCTCTTTTTGCCATTTCCAAAATGAATCATATGCTCTTGGAACTGTCTGAATGTGAATAAATGCATTCATGCAGTGCTACTTCGGGTTAGCATCTATTTTGATAACCACCAATATTTTCCTCCACCAACTGTCTACATTATGGCACAATCACATCATCCATCTGTGCATCCATCAGTGCAATTTTCTGTCACCTTGCTACAAAATATCATCATAAACGCCTCACTTATTATAATAGCAAATTCTCTCCTCCTATTTTATCCTCCATCATCAAATGCTTATTGACAGGGATGAAATGGAAATTATGGTTTATCCTGGCCTCTTCCCATCAATCTGGCCCATCTGAGACTTGGAAGCTCTGCTCAGAAATTTAAGAGGCGCTGATCCTCGTGCTCAGGCTTCATCCACTTGCCTATGGATTTGCCACAACTACTGGATAATTTATGCACCCTCATGGACGCAATTATTCCCTATGTCCACAGTCGTGAAGAAGCGCTGGGACGCTGACAGTCTCAAGACGGATTGGATGCCGCTTCTAGTGTTTATCTGTGGAGCTTGTCATCAGTCCTGTGGATTGGAGATGGATGTTGTGCTCCCACCTTGGTGGGAGAGGCCTGCTGAGCTCTGTGAACTTACACCCCTTGGGAGGTGCCACCTTCCAATCCCTTCATGTCTTATTTTACCATTTCTTTATTTTCCACCCTTTTATGTGCTGTTCCTCTCATCTTACTGAGAACTGACAGTTGGCTGCCCTCACCCTCTTCTCTTCTTATCCCAATCCCACCGTTTCATCTTTCCTCTCCTCCATCACCCCTTCCTCTCTTCATTTCACATCCCTCTGTCCTTCTCAGTCTTGCATTCAAGGGCCAATCGCCAGCTCTGCTGGCCCCTACGCTTCCCGTTCGATTGGCCCAATAGTTTATTCACTTCACCCAGACACAAAAGACATCAAGCTGACTGATCAGCGGGCAGGAGCCAGGGCACGGCTGATCAATGAGGCCTTGGGCAGGGAAGAGGAGGGGGGGTGAATGGAGGGAGGTGAGGAGGAGGAGAGAGGGAGAAGGGCTGGACAGGTAGGCTGACAGACGCACAATCAGCGGGCCAATCGATGGGAACTTTTGCTGAGCTCAGATAAGAGGGCATAGCCCGTTCAGGACACACAACCAGATCCTTACTGACAGGAGCTTTTGTTTCCCATGCTCATGAGCTCCATGCTTTGACACTGCTGCAAAAAAGGTACTATACATTAAACAGCAAGATAACATCATGATTCATTTGTTTATGCAAGCACTTTTCAAAACCTGTTTTCCCGGAAACGTGAAGAAAATCTGCTAATGTGGTGTGATAAATGCGCTCTCCATAATTAAATTGTGTATGACTGTGTGTCTGGGGGAACCATCGATTTGGGCTCCATTCATGCCTTTGTTTGTCTGTCCATCACATTAATAGCACAGACACTATTGATTCATTATATTGGAAAACAATGGAGGAACCCAAGTGTTTGCTGTTGTTTTATTTTACCACTTTCAAATGCAAATGTACCTGTTATTAGGAGGTTTTTAATTAACACATTTTTAAAAATAAATCTTCCATAAGTGTCATTAATGCAGTTAGGTATTGAACCTCACAACTTTTTTGGTACTGTAACAGAAATGTGTCCATAGATGTAGTAAAACTTTAGGTATAAAACTTAGGTAGCCTTTCTTCACTTCAGGGTCTTTTAAAACAAGTTCTCTTTGCTTAATGGAACAGTTCAATTTGGGTATAACAATTATTTGCTTCTTTTGGAGAGTTACATAAGAATATATATTCCACTTTCATGTCTGTGCATTAAGTGTGGAGCTAGAGCCACGAGGCAATTAGCTTAAATTAGGATAAGGAGTGGAAACGGGTAAACAGCGTGCCTGACTCCACTGCTGTGTGCTCTGAAATAGTTATAGCACTTATCTACTTGTGGAATCACAATTTGTCACTTTTACATTATATTTGTACATGAATGAAACAAATTAGATACAGAGATTTAATTTGTGAGCTTTAGAGGTGCTTCTATAGGTGGAATGAACTTTGGAGAGAGCTAGGCTAGCTGTTTCTGCTAGCATCCAGTCTTTATGCTAGGTTAAGCTAGGCTTTATCTAGGCTTTAGCTCGTAAAGCAGCTCTAATTAATATTTTTATATCTATAATGTATGAATAGTTGTATGGGAAAGGAGTGAAAAAACTATAAAAACAAGAAAAAGTTAGTAAAATAGTCGAACATTTAGAAGCTTAAGAGACAAATTTTGGTGCAGAGTAGATCATAGAAAAACTTAAAAGTGAATATTGGACTTTCAATGATGCTAATGCTATGTCACTTTTTGAATAATATTTGCCATATCATCTTTATTATAAAGCAATAATATGTTTTTCAGCTTGTTTCACTACTCCTAAGTGGCCAAAATCTATCCAAAAATCATCTATCAGTACTGCAAGATAGATAGACACAGTTACTTTACAACATTTAACAATATGTAGTGTACAGTCTAGACAGAAGAGACGAGGGACATATACAAAGAGGGAGCTCAGAGAGAGATCAGAGCCACGGTCCATCCCCTCTACTCACTGTCCTCATAGTGTGATGGGGTCATCAGCACAATCCCTTTTTTTTTTTTTTTTATCACTGGGGCTTTAACCTTCCCTTATTCTTTTCCCCTGTCACTCATGGGTTCAGACATACATTCACACACACATGCTGAGAGCTGATAGAGGAATTGGAGTCTCATAGAGTGATTTTTTCCCCCCAGAAACACCAATGGAAAAAGAATCTCTGGAGCAGAACATGGACATCAAATGTGTCTACTTCTGTCTGTTGTAACACATCATCAGTAAAGGTGGATTTATTCAGAGACAGAGAGAGTGCCAGGTATGGCATACAAGAAGTGGTGCCTTTATTTAGAACCATTCCTCATACTCAACTCATGGTCATCCTTGAGCTGAGTTCTTGTCATCCATTTCCAGACAATATACTTGCTTATATATTTCTATTAAAAAACAAATGCATATGTGATACTCTCTTGTTTTATTTATCTGACAAGAATTGGTAGATTGCCCACCTTTAGCTGTAAAGACTGGTAAGGAGGGGAGATCAGAGACAGATTCAGCTCTACCGTCCCAGCATATCTGGATGGCTTCCCAGGAAAGCACACTCCGTCCACCTCCGCTATGTAGTGAAATCTCGACACAACTTGGACAGAAAGTGGCTTCAAGCCCAGTCGGTGAAAGGCACAGTGCGTCAAGAGGCTGGCGAGCTGATCGATAGTGAGCTAATTGGAAAATAGCGGCAGGAAATGTGATAATGTGGCTGTTCGCTCTGGTCTTACTCTGGCTGCACTCCCCACCCGCCTCCCCTCTTCTCCTGCTCTCGGGGGTCGAGTCTGGTTCCTTCAATCTAGTGCTTCTCTAATAAGGCTGGAGCCACTGCTCGACCCGAATGAACATCACAGCCGCTCTAAACAAGGTGCACATAGGCGCAGGAGTGCCGCTGCATGCTTACAAGTGCATTCATCCGCACGTACACGTGTGAGGACAGCACAGCAAGAGGAGCTGGTGAGATCCTGTTCAAGTTGTCACTGCCTGCCGTTTGATGGATCAAGCTGCACCCTCCAACATGGCATGCAGACATACAGCAACAGCATACAGGCAGGAAAGCAATCAGGCTGGCAGACAGGGAAGCACAAAGGCAACAAAGTAGAGTGGCAAGTGGGAAAATGGGCATGCTGAAATTGCAAAAGGGAGAGCAAAGCCAAAAAGCAAGGGTGGCAGCGCTCTCAGAGCCAAAGAGAAAGATATGAGAATAACATCAAGAGGAAGGGAAATTAGAATGTAGTTGGAGGTCTAACAGCTACGCAATTCCATCAAAAGTCACGAAAGATACTTAATTTCATGAACACGCAGAGACAAATGGAAAAAGGAGAGGGGTCTAGAGGAAAATTACAAAGAATGGGAGTTCATGGCAAGTTTTGAGTTCAGTCAGTTTGAGCTGTCACACAAACAAAGAGACACTGCAAAAACAGCCTGCTAGCTACAGTACCTAATAGCTATAGTCATTGTCTACAGTTGGTACATTGGCTGTTAAATAAAGAAAGGTGAAAGTTCACTTTGCTTTCAGTTGAGCACACCTGTAGTGACCAGCCACACCAAAAATTCATCTTCATGGTGGAAGTAGTTTATACTATAGGAGGTCAGGCAGAAATTGGACACATAGCAAGTTATGCTTCATCCATTTTGGTTCATTGGGGTCTCTCTTTTCCCTTTAAAGGTCAACATTATCAAGGCTGTTTGGAACTGGTTGTTGGTACGTGTCAAAGTTGAACACTTCTCAAAAGCTCTGTGCAAATGTGCTTTCTCTCCATGGATGTATACACTGATAAAGCCAATCTCATTTAATATGATTAATTTTTAGTCTGGAATTATGCTGTGGTGACTTTGGAGAAGAGGTTGAATTAAATAGAGAGGAGTTAGGAGAAGGATGTAACAGAAATACTTGGTAGAACAGAAGAGGGGCCTGGTTGGAAGCAGTCTGGGTGGGAGGGGAGGGAAAAACAGAAGGTCTCTTGTCCCATTTCAGACTCAGGGGATCTCTTCATGTCACCAGAATGTGTTGTACAGCCAGACATGAGTGACAGTGATGGGCACTGTGGGCCTGGGATCCAACATTTTCCACTCCTCCCAATTCCCCGGGCCAGGCCTCTCTATCCATGTGACAAGATGAAGAGACATTGTGTCAGCTGAAGTGCGACAGTCTTTGTCTTACTTTAACTCACTCATTCACTCATGTACTCACTCTTTGCCTCTTACCCCAACCAGTTTTTTGTACACCTTTCTTCCTCTTATTTTAAAATTAATTTCTTCCTATTGACTTTCTTTGCCTCTTCCCAGTCCCCATTTCTTTTCCTTCCTCATCTTTGTGCTTACCTCTGTCTGTCTCCTTCTGTTTTTTGTCTGCTCTTTGAAAACTCTCCTCCTTTCATTTTTCTTCTCTTCAAATGCTCTTCCTCCATTTCCTGGACTGGCAGTTTTGGAGTGGTTGGCACAGAAATAGTGCCAGTAGCCAACACCTGTCTGGTTTCTTAGATTATAGACTGTCTCTTTTATAAGCTACCGTTTGTTTCTATCAAAGGCACTTTTTTAGGACATGCATCAGACAAACACAAAGCTCCCCACAGAGCAGTGTCATCGCCTTTTCTTTTCGCTGTCACACCTTGGATTTCAGCTTTAGGTCTGGGTCATGACAGCTCTAGATGTTCTCAGTTTACCCTTTTGTAGAATGTGTCTGTAAAAACAAAGAGGAGGGGTGTAGGACTGAGGGAGAGCATTGTGACGTAATTCAAGGAAAATCAATCCTGTTTGCATCCAGGGAGAAATATTGGACATGTTATCCTAAAAGAACTTTACATCATCAACAAGCAGGGGTGAATTAAACACACAGGGCTGCACAAGAAGGGCAGAGTAACATGTTTAACTTTAAACCACCCACTCAAGACAGTAATATGATTCATTTAGCACACTATACTTTACTGGCATGCTTGGGAGGCAGCACTAGGGGTTCAGTATACTTTAAATGATTGTGTTGTCTGACCACATCAAAAAGGAAAAGTCTTACCCGTTTGGATGGCCACACTGAAATACAGCCTCCTTCTGGCTACATCACACTGCACCTTGATCTCTTTACAAGTTTCTCTGTGTCTATTGAATGTCTTTGTAGTCACCACGCAAGTAAATCATAGAAATGTAGTGTTGGAGAAAAGATAGAGATGGTGAAAAGGGTGCACTCTTTTGGACAGTTTGCTCCTCATAGGAAATTGTGGTGTTGCACTCAGTTGTATACGTGAAAGGTGATGGCAGCAGTTTAAAGAGAGTTTAGAGAGTAGTTCAAATCCTGCCTTACAATTACATCTCTGCACACCTTTCTATATAAAGGTGCATGACTTTTGGATTGTCTGTTTTCAAAAATCACACAAATTATTTCTGGTAAGACTACCCAACAACACTTTGTTTCAAACTGAGGTCTTGAGGCAGTAGTAGCAAGGAGAGCAAAAAGGTGAGAGAGAGGGAGCAGAGGGGATAATGATGACTGAAATGAACTCTATCTGAGATCATAAAGTCATTCGTCTACAGTGAGCTGATGAAGCAAAGGAGCACTTTTGGTTTTCCTCCCTAAACTTCTAGATGACGCATTAAATTTTCTCTTTGAACAGCAGACAGTTTGATGTATGCTGGCAAGAATAGCTCCAATCTCAGCCAGGGCTCTGTATAAAATATCCCAGACTGCCTTGGTATTCTGTGTTCTACCATAGGCCATATACAGTAGTGTTTGCTTGCACAGTTTATATTTTTAAGCATACTGTATGACAAGCAGTATCATTGGTTAGATAGATCTTTTAACATAGGTACTTGGGCTTTCATGAATACTTCATGAATCATATTTCTGGCACATTTTGTCTATGCATAATGACAAATGGCATTTACAAATCAAATGTTATTTTTACATTTTACGTAGGAATACTATAAATACACAGTGCAGAGTAAAATATTTGACAAGGCGTTCATGTTTCCAAGCCCAAAGTGATGTCCTTAAATTTCTTGTTTGGTCTACCCATGAATAAAAAACCAAGGTATTCAATGTTACCAGCAATCTGTCACATTTGAGAATCTTGAACCTGCAAATGTTTGACATTTTTGCTTGAGAAATAACTTGTGGAGTATGTTAACATGCTTGCAAAAACCAAGCATGCAACATAATAAAGTTCTTGGCAGTTTTCCATCAGTGAGAACTGAATTAAGCTCGGTTTCCCTTTTCCTTTTCCTTTCTTTAATCACAGTGGAGCCCTTATCAAGTGGGCTGCAGCTTAAAAGCAGTCTTCTCTTCTTTGAGTATCTAAGCCTCAACAACACCATTTATTTTGCTCGGAAGACAAGCCAATCTTGTTTTGTGTGGGTGTTCCTTTCCTCAAACGCTGCCTGGCCCACCTGTATCTCCAACTTCATCAACCTCTTGATGAAACCCATACTGGCCCTTCTGCTGATAAGGTAAGCCAGGCAACGAGATATATCCATCATTCACCTACTTAACACGCACGCACACACACACACGTGAGAGAGGGGATACATGGAGGGAGAGGGGGGGTGTTATACTATAACAAGATTAGGATTAGAAATGTGAATGAAATCACACCCTCTGCTGCCACCCAAGTAATCAAACAGCCTCAAACAAAAGAGTAGTTCATTTAGTGCCACTAATTCCTGCTTGGTGGCTTCACAGCATTGCAGTCTCATTATTCTATTAACCCCCATGCCTCCTCCCCCATCACCACACACACGCACACAGACACACAAATGCACAAAACCTCATAAATTGTGTTGTGGGACTGCTGCCAAAGCAGAGCCTGGGTTCAGCTGGGTAGTTAATCATCTCCTATAGCTTGTAATTTGTGTAAACAATGTTTGTTTGCGCACCAAGAGAGCGAGGGCCCCCCTAGGCTCTAGTTAGCTGTGATGTGGCGCTGTACCTGGGAATAGTAGTTCATGTGCAAAAGGGCCAAAGGTTGCAAGGTGTTCATAATTGACTCCCTGTGCCAGGTATGAGTGGAAGCATGGAAAATAACTCGCCGGCGTTGAATCGGTTGTCACAACAGTGCTCCTGGGGGGTGGAGTAGTGCGGAGCGTGAATATGAACAGAAAGATTAATTACGCTCAGGAGGAGAGGGTTGATGCTTTTGTGGGCAGGTGTATATGATGTGTGTGGATGTGTTGTTGGATCTACTACTGTTGGTCCATCTGTGGTTACAAACCGTGGCAAGCAGCAGACCAACATCACCATGTTAAACACAAGAGCTTGAATGATGTAATTTCTTTTGCATCTCTTGGTTGATTTCCACGGTCACTGTGTACACAAGGTCATTTAGTTTCTGATCAATAGCTTGTATTGAGCCTACACTCCTCTCACCAACCCCTGTTTCTGAAATGGCCGTTAAATCGATGGGAACAAATGAAATTAAACTCCTGGGCGGCTCGGAGGAGCAAATGATCTTCCTGTGATTAATAACACACTGTAAACGCATCTGTGCTGGGCATATCACATCAGAGAGTATTTCCTTGCCTCAGCTTGTTTCCTCAGGGTAAGACTAAGAAATTAAAGCTGTGGTAATGGTGTTTATCTGAGGAAGCACCATTTGGTAGGACAATGAAAAAAGAATAAATGGCTTTTATTGTAAGTTGGGATAGGGCAGTCTTGGTGATGAGGTAAAGATGATGTCTCCTGCCCTGCGTCACTTAACTATATTGACCCATCTCTCAGGATATACTGTTTGTTGCAAGGTCCTACTCCTACATACTTCAGGAATAGCATTTAGCCTTGGTGTATTCTTAGGCCTCTTGGACTTGTTACCTTGGACCAACAACAGCTATGTGTTCAGAGCTTCTGTCCAGCAGCTGTTGGTTTCTATGCCAATGACGTGATTCGTTGCCATTCCCATTCCGGAGTCTGTTTCCCTTGTATCAGCCAATAAGCAATATTCAGCTCTTGCTGTCTCAGAAGGTATATTCCTTTTAATACCAGGAGAATACTGGGAATCCTTTCGCATCAGAAGTTTTTGAGAGAAGGAATAACAAAGTGGCACAGGAATTTGCTTTCCAAAATTGTTAAAAGGTTTTGGTGTTTGTGTTGGATTAGAGGCTTAGCTAAAATTATACTATGTTTCTTATGCTAGTATTGATTTATAAAATAACAGTAATAGTTTGGTATAATCACTGCCATCCATGTTATGGGTGGCTAGTAATCAAAATCATCGTGAATCCCCAAATTTGGCACTAAAAGATCTTACATAGCCATAGACTGTGATATCTTAACCACTGAAAATCATGCCACTCTTGAAATTTGAAGCATGGTGTGATGTACACTGAAGCACAATGAGGAGTAGTATTTTGATATTTATCACACCTGCTGTACTCAAGTCAGTCAGCTTCAACTTCACACTGTATTGGGCAAAATATGTCCAGCTGGTGAATATTAAATGAACTATGACTATGATTGATTTAGCTGTTTATCCCAACTTTTAAATCCCAGAAGGCTTTCCTTTTACTCCTTATGTTGCATCAAACTTGCTTAGGGAGCAACGCGAACGCATCCTTTTTATGAAGGAAAAATCATGTAGCGCAACTTTTTGTTCTATTTTCAAAGTGAACTTGCCTTCCAATTTATTTAGCACACAATCTACTGCTGCTTCAAACAGTTGCTGCACCTCCGTGGCCTCCATGCTGGATGTAGACAGAGTTGCTCTCCAGTTGTCATCGTCTTGAGTCCACCTCCCTGTTCTGTGATTGGTTCCCTATCTCAGGCGAAAATGTTGTCTTGGTGGCCATGCTAACTTTCTTAGCGAAGTAGAATCTCGCTGGAATGAGAGCATGGGTATAACCAGGCACACACACATTACCCATCAAAAATTTAAACACACTTTCTCATTCAAGGGAATGGAAAGTATGTCGCAACTTGTGACTGGCACTGTACAATGTGATCAATTTAGTTACTAGATAATGGCATATGGGGCCTTTGTTGTGTGATGGGTCTCTCTTGCTAATATTGGATAAACATGCTTTAACCTATTTTATATTTGTGTCTTATTCTGTTGCAATTGCTAATTATTTTATTCCTACCCTTAATTTTTCCTTCACATAGTTTTCACAGGGCCAGTGCTTGCTGTGACCTCAGCAGTTGATGTATAATGATAGTATATCTTTTATGCTGAGACTTTTATGTACAAGTCTGAATCAGGCAGAAGATAGTCAAGGAGATTTGAGGTATTTATCCATAAAGCCCAGTTGTGTCTTACAGTAAGGCAAGATCTGAAGCCTGTGAAAAAAGAAGTACTAAAGTAAATTTAAAAAGTAACTCAGATTTTCAGAAGGCAACAGTAGCAAGTCTTATACCTGATAGATGGACATCCACTCACATAGATACATACTTAACTGTGACCTGTCATTACATGGAATAAAATGAAGAGTCTTGCACCACCTCTTTGGTAATGCAACAATTTCCTAAAACTCAAAAAACAGTTAAGATTTCATCACTCAATCTGTATAACTGATGTGTTGATCTCCCCTTCTATTTTTTAAATGTCATCATCATTATCTCTTCATTAAATCAGAATGGTCTTTTTCATGTATTTTCACAAGCAATTGATTCTAGCACTGGTTGCCTAGAGAAATGGCGGGACCTCTGGGTTTGGTCCCACAGGGACTGAGGTCTGTGGTGCCAGTATGGCCATCCCACCAATCCAATGCTTTGCTTTTTTTGCACATAGAACCTCTCTCTTTCCACAGATGTACAGATGGGTACTCTTTTATTCATAAGGGCTACACTTACTTTGATCATTCTGCATTTGCAGAATGTGTCAGATTGAGGTGAAGGGAGAACGGGCAGGAGGGGATGAGCTCAAAATGGGAGGTTGACCTACTGGCCAACACCCTAACTGCTCCCAGTTCCCCTTTTCTATGCTCCTTAGTTCCTGCTTTCTATTATGCATGAGTGTCATAACGAGTAAAGTCACAGACACAGGATGGACACAAACACAGGATGGACATCCCTACAGCTGTGTGCAGGAGGCAGGGGGAGGGTGTTTGATACACCAAAAGGAAACACATGTTACAGACTTTGGTTTCTTATAACTAGTGACAGAGCCAACTTCAAATTGAGGAACTTGAATCCCTGAATTTTCATAATTGTCCTGCTGAGCCCTGCTCCCCTTAGTTACTGTTGCTACATCATTTCAGAGTTTTCCAATGTAGCATGGCAAAAGAGCATTTTACAGGGATAATAGTTGGAGATTTCCATTTGAAATACGTAGCAAATTTCACAACCAGCGGTTTTTAATTTCAGGTGACAAAAGCATGACTTTTTTGGTGATTTTTGTCACTTGGAGATTTTTCAGTTAGTTTGCTAGCCATCTAATCAGTGTTCATTTAGTATGTTAGCATTACCAACAACTATTGAAAGTAGTTTCTGGAGCTTGATATCAAGTTGATAAGACAGCATGCAAAAAGACAGCAGGGTTGTAAAAAGCCAATTATGTACTATTTGTATTTGGTGTTACTTAATATCTTATAATAAAGGTTGCCAACAGAACAACATGTATAGCCTGGTTTGCCCTATAAGTATATTGCAAGATGCTGTGATTCATTTAAAAAATAGTAATAATTGCCCTTATCATGTACAGTATATTGTGTGTGTTTGCCTACCTGGTGGGGCTTACAAAGAGAAATGGTTTTCTTCTCTGCTCCAAGCCCAAGCCCATTTATAAAGGTGTGTTTATCATTCATAGTGACCCAGGTTAAGTGTCCTGAGAATTATATTTAAGGCTGTGGGTCCCAGTTGGCAATTAAGTACAATTCATTACAGCAGACACACAGCCCTACAGGGGAAAAGGTAAGAGCCGTGGCAAAACACTGTAGCAAAGCAGGGGAGAGAGAAACAGATGAGAGAGGAGGGATAGGAGAGGAAGTGCGAGATTGATATGAAAAAAAGCAGGAGGGATTTGTGTAGGAGGGAATGAAAGTGAGAAAACAAGCAGATTGTGTAGAACAGAAGTGTATATCAAGGAGAAGAAGAGTATTAAAACAAAGAAAAACAACATTTTTGCTAGAAAGGCTTCCATTAGACTGAGAAGTGGAGCTGTGTTTACCAGTAATACATAGCTTGGTTGCACCCTCACCTGATGCTGTGGTCTGTCAGTGTTGGCATTCCTCTCAGAGAGAATTTCATGCCTTTCATTTGTTGCATTTTGATGTTGAGAGTGTAAGATGTTCTGGTATTTTCTTGCCCCGTACAGCGATGCCCGAATGCTAGCAGTCTTTTGAAGGTGCGTCTCCCAGCTGGTATGGGTGAGATGTTGATGCTTTTTTGTTTATCATATGGAAAATACGTGAAGCACCTGAACTAACTCAATTCCTCATTTAGACCTTAGTCATGTTTTGAGTAAGCAAACAACCTACACACCCAGCAGTGTACTTGGCTCAAGTCAGTAGTGCTGTATTGATTGCCCTTTGGTACACAGCAGGAATGGCCTTCAACTTTATGTTTCATGTTTTTAAAATAATAATCTGACTTTTTTTATTTGAGGAAATTGTCAAGGGTGCAACTCTCTATAGCAACATCATGTGATACAATACATAGACAATACACAAATATAGATGCTACTTGCTGACGTAAACCCACACTCTGATTTACTGAGCATTTTGCATCTAATTTCTCACACATTGTGAGTCTGGAGTCGTGCATGTTATTCATCAAACATGCGCAGCAGCCTGGAAGTGCACTTCCTGTCCTTTGAGGTGCACTCTGCATGTTTAGTGTTTGGGAAATGATTGAATAGGGGTGCTATTCATACTGCAACAAATGTACTCATACTTGTTACGTCCCAAGTCATTACTGCTGTAGCCGTATTTCTTTGTTTTTAATTGGAAATGCATTTTGTACCGAGTAGGCATGAATTTGTAGATAGAGCAATTATATAAACTCAGCAGCCACCCTCAAAAATCACAAAAGTCACAAAAGGGGCTACAGTGATTAATTGGCCAGGCTGATACGTCACCCGATGTAGCTTATTGTAGGTACAGTCAGTGTTTATCAGCGTTTTTGTCAGCCAGTAAGTAATTAGAATTTACGGTCATTCAGAAACACTCTTTATAATTTGAATTCACCAGAGAGCACTGAAAGGTTTATTTTTGACATGTTTCTTCAAATTGCTCAGCACACATGATGGTCAGCTATTCTTTATTTATCAAAGAATAATAAAAAAGGACAAAAAGCAGTAAAATGTTATTATATCAAACTTTAAATCAAGGTATTGGTGTCACCTTACAAAATCACCACTGGCTGGGCTCCACTGTTGACTTTTATGTGTTATGCACTTGTTAGGGACCAAACAGTGAGGCATGAAGAGACAGGAGTGTAGGTTAGAACTTAATGCATAGGCCTATAAAAGAGGTCAAGAAAAGATGACTATACTCAATATAACAACAAAGAAACTGAGGAGTAAAGAGAAGTGACCCTACATATTGACATGAGGGAACATATATGTACTGGCTCGGCCAAACCAAATGACACACAAGGGATAAACAAAATGAACGCAGACTACAACTAAATACAAAGCAAACTAACTAAACCCAAATCCCCCCTATGACACAGCAGCACATGGTTCGGCCTGATGAGCTTTCTCCAGTCCTCAGCCCTTAGCCCCACCTTTTGCTCAACCAGGAAGAGTCCTTCCCAACCAAGGTAACTCAAAAAAAAGAAATTGTTGATATAACAGAAAATTGTGCAGAACCTTACTTTGTTAAAATGTGTGCACTTGGCCTAACAATATAAGGCTCAAAGTAAACTAACTTATTCCAAATAAAACAACCTGTGTAGTGTCAATTGTTTAAAGGTAATTGTTTGGTGTGGTTGCCTGCAAATGAAATGAACCTGTGTAGATAAGCTAACTAAAGTAAAGAGTGAGTTGGGTGGATATTACCCTATGGGGCTGTGAGTTGGGTAGATATTACCCTATGGGGCTGTGAGTTGGGTAGATATTACCCTATGGGGCTGTGAGTTGGGTGGATATTACCCTATGGGACTGTGAGTTGGGTAGATATTACCCTATGGGGCTGTGAGTTGGGTAGATATTACCCTATGGGGCTGTGAGTTGGGTAGATATTACCCTATGGGACTGTGAGTTGGGTAGATATTATCCTATGGGGCTGTGAGTTGGGTGGATATTACCCTATGGGGCTGTGAGTTGGGTGGATATTACCCTATGGGACTGTGAGTTGGGTGGATATTACCCTATGGGGCTGTGAGTTGGGTGGATATTACCCTATGGGACTGTGAGTTGGGTAGATATTACCCTATGGGGCTGTGAGTTGGGTAGATATTACCCTATGGGACTGTGAGTTGGGTAGATATTATCCTATGGGGCTGTGAGTTGGGTGGATATTACCCTATGGGACTGTGAGTTGGGTGGATATTACCCTATGGGGCTGTGAGTTGGGTAGATATTACCCTATGGGGCTGTGAGTTGGGTAGATATTACCCTATGGGGCTGTGAGTTGGGTGGATATTATCCTATGGGGCTGTGAGTTGGGTAGATATTACCCTATGGGACTGTGAGTTGGGTAGATATTACCCTATGGGACTGTGAGTTGGGTAGATATTACCCTATGGGGCTGTGAGTTGGGTGGATATTACCCTATGGGGCTGTGAGTTGGGTGGATATTACCCTATGGGACTGTGAGTTGGGTAGATATTACCCTATGGGACTGTGAGTTGGGTGGATATTACCCTATGGGGCTGTGAGTTGGGTAGATATTACCCTATGGGGCTGTGAGTTGGGTAGATATTACCCTATGGGGCTGTGAGTTGGGTAGATATTACCATCTGGGGCTGTGAGTTGGGTGGATATTACCCTATGGGGCTGTGAGTTGGGTGGATATTACCCTATGGGACTGTGAGTTGGGTAGATATTACCCTATGGGGCTGTGAGTTGGGTGGATATTACCCTATGGGGCTGTGAATTGGGTAGATATTACCCTATGGGGCTGTGAGTTGGGTGGATATTACCCTATGGGGCGTTGGCCATCACAGCACTCCAGTAACAGTAACTCAAAACCAGGCTTAAAAGCAACTTTTCACTGCTTTTACTGGTTGAAAGTTTCGATCCACATCCAACAAGTTAGCTTTGTTGCACCTGTGTTACCCCACCCAACACTGAGTCTTGGAGGACAATCATACATCACAGCAGTAAGTGAGAAGTTAAACCACTGGGGGTCAGCAAAAACAAGATAGTCAAGGATGTTAAGTTACCCTTTAAAATGTTCATTTTACCTGGAGCGTACCATGCCAACTGTCACATTATGTTTATTGTATGTAGTCTGCCCTCCAACCTTGTCTATGATCTTGGATTGAGTTTTTTAAAGTAGTCCAATGGCTCCAGTTGGTTCTCTGCTTGCAAATAGAACAAACCACAGAGTAAAGAAAGAGCATCACAAATCACTCCATCATGTATAAAAAGTGATTTTCTAGCTAGTTGACAAAAGACAGTGGGAGTGAAATATGTATGTACTTTTTAAATGGAACCAGTAAATACACCCCAATCAACATGAGCAAAGATTGAAAAAAAGTATAAATAATTGCAAGACAAGACATAGTAGTTACTCACTGAAATTAGTCTGTTGTCTTGATTAATGGTAGCAGTGCTGAATATTTGAAATCAAATTTGGAAATGACCTCTGTGCTACTGTAGAATCTGGCCTTGAAGTTGTACACCTGAAGACCTCTTAAGTCCCATCCCCAGCTCACTCCTACATCCACCATAATGTGAACAGCACCGTGCATGGAGCTATTCATTTTACTCAGAATGAAATCAATAAAATCGAGCTCCCTTTGTAACATGAATTGCATTGTATCTGGAGCGCCTTATTGCACCAATTCCACCCGAAAGTAAACAAAACATAAAAATGAAGAAAAATCTTAATTCAATATGAGCCTTGTTCATCTATTCATCAACGTTTTCTGAATTACTTGAACGCTCCATTGATCTCTTTGTAAATAGGCTTCAGTGTATTCATAGAGCTTTTTTGTGATGAAAAGATTTTTTGTTGTTTGTAAAACTTACTCACTCTTCTTCTTCTTTTCACATTTTTCAAAGGCCTTTGGGGTGAGTATGAAAAGGAAGTGTACTGATCATTGCATGCATTATTGTGTGACAAAATCATACCATACAGTTCATGAATACAGCACAATTCCTGAATGTCAGACTTTAAATACCTGTTTGGCAAACCTACCTCCCCCATCCCTCTGTTTTCTTTATTTGCCTCACCTTCCTTCCGGCTTCTCCTTGCTATAATTATTCATCCATTCAGCTTTCTCATTGCATGCACATTGGCTAAGAGGTGCTGTAATCATTTTTTTGATGGAAGGCATTTTTCCCTGTAATCCAACAGAGTGTATGCCAGGTCTCACTCTGGGTCTTTTCATATGGAGGCAGAAGAGGCTGTGCCTCTGGAGGCTTAGCATTCTTAATCTGAATAGCTTTTTGCATTTCCCACCGTCACTGTCAACACTGCATGCCCTCTCGACAAAATGCCACACAAAGCTGACAGTGTTTGAGCTGCGTTCCAATGCTTTTTTACCCACAGGTTAATTCTGTACAAGGAATTCCACTGAAAGTATAATGCTGAAATCGTAACGTTAATATGTGACTCTTCTTTTTGTCATTTAGTAATCACTCAACTCAAAATTACTTTGAAATCTTATTTTCTCCTTTGCTTTCTCTTCTTTTTTTGTCCAGGTTATAATGGTTACTCCTAAACTATACACTTTCAGAGCTGAAATTGCTCAAATAGACACACACAATAAATAAAAAATGCCTACCTACATATTACAGTCTATCTATTGTGGACTGTCATTACTGGTGGTATGCATGGTTTCTGTTGTGCAGAAACTGTCAAAAATTCATTAATATTGCATTCCTGCCATGAACTATTTGAAAAAGGCCGAGGTAGCAGTGAAAACATGGCTAGGTGGTGTTTTTTTGGTTTTTAAATGGGAACAAAGAAGCAGGTACAACATTAATGATGTCTCCAACTGTCAGAAACACCTCATGTTTTTGTTTACCTTTTCGCAAAGTGAGGATAGCTGCTATTAGTCTGTGTTGTTGATGCTGTGCTTCTGTATTCAGCTCTCCAGTCTCTACCTGCCTGCTCCTGCTGCTGCCGCACATCACTTCAGGAATCTGATGAACTGTACCAACCTCAGATTAACCTCTAACCCCGTCTTTCTTCTTCTGCAATCCCAGACCATCACTGGAGGTGAGTCTTGCTCATGCATGCTTGGCACATGGGAACTCGTTTGTACACACATCTACAGGCACTCTCTCTCTCTCTCTCTGTCTGTCTCTCTATCTCTCTCTCTCTCACTCACACACACACACACACACACACACACACACACACACACAGACACACAGAGTGAAGTGAAGTTGCTCATTGACAGGGTTATAGAGAGGTTTAAAATCCACCTGCCCTCCACTGTCAGACAGGTCCTGCTAAGTCCGAACTTTAATAGACTCAGGCAGAGCTCTTGAAGCAGCACAGAGGATATTTTAAGGATATTTAGGTGCAAACCCATTTAATTCTCTCAAACAGAAATTTAACTTGAGGGTTCTTTTCCATGAATCAATTTAATAATATGAAAAAGAAAAAGTGACTACAGAAAGTATTAGATTTTTCATTAAACATGCTCTATACTTTATTACAGTAATTGTTAGAATATATTCAAACTCACCTCAGTGTCTTGCTTAAGTACACTTGAGCAGGGTAGATTCTTACCGACACCTAAGCCACAACCTGGGTCTTACTATCAAAGTACAGTTCTTGTCTCTATACCCAATACCATCTTGGTGCCTGAGTACCTTTGCAATTTCAGCAGAGTCTACTGTTTGCAAAAAGTCTGGGGAGACTGGAGTGACCGGGTTTGATGGTGTGTAACTGATAATGCACATAAAAAATACATTTTTGCCCAAGTTTAAGTAAGAATAAACAAAACCATATTGAGGAAAAAAACAGAGATTTCTAAAATTATGAGAAACAGCTATTCGTTCTTAGTCACTACCCACATCTCCTGTGAGAATGAAGATCAGTGAAGAATTGGTGTTGGCAGAAGTGCAATCTGTGGTGTGTGTGTGTGTGTGTGTGTGTGTGTGTGTGTGTGTGTGTGTGTGTTAGCATAGATCATTAACTGTTTTCCCTAAGGGGATAAACAAAATATCACATTCTTATTACTACATGCATTCATATGAATTAATTTTTTCTTTGCTTCCTTGTTAAATTTAGACTAGACTGCATTGTTCTTGTTTCAGTGCTATATTACACAAAATAGTCTCTGTCTCATTCAATACTAGGCACCATTAGTTCCCTTAGTTAGTCAAAGTAAAGCATCACTCATGGAAACTGATGTGTTCCTTTAGACTTTGCTGACTAATAACCAGACTGAGCCCCTACCAAGACTCAAACAGCAAAGTCTCAGCTTTGGACTTTAGCTTTTGACAACTTAATTGTTACTTAATATGGACAGATATGTTTTTAAGAGGGGGGGATTAGTTGAAAGAGGCACATGAAAAGGTTTCATGCCAATTTTGAAGCACTTCAACTGCAGTGTGGTGAATCAGAATTTGATTATCAACTCATACCTTTGCTTCACTTGTTCTCGTTCACTCCAAAATGTGCACTCCATTCTTTACACCCAAGTGCACACAGCTTTATATTTACAGAGATAAACACAGAGAAGCCTGATAGAGTTTGATTGATCATTGCACAGTATGCAAGTCTATATTTTGCAACAGGAATATTACATTGCAAGCCAAAGTAAACTAGTTTTGTTGCAGGCTGAGTTGCACTTAATATGTGTGTAAAGCCGTGTGGGTCTGACGGCCAGACACTCTGACACAGACTGTCTGTAGCGTTCCTGTGCACTGTTTGTTGGTTGCCTTTGTTTCGGAATAAACCTGAGCTCTTTTGAGACCTGACTGAGACCAGACCAGAACCAAAAACAGAAAATAACTAATGCATCTACTGGCAATGTACATGTTTGGTGTTAGTTTACATGAATCCATAATGTCTGTGACATGCTAAAAACTAAGTCAAAGAAAAAAAAAAGATAAAGCTACATAGCAACATAACTAAGGTTAGCTAACCCCAGCTAACATTAGCCACAAGACTGTAACAGCAAAATGTGTATAGATAGGTGCCTTTTTGTTTTTTGTTGTTTTAGTTAAATTCTAACTCAGTAAAATTAAATGACTAAACTTTGAAAAACAACAACTAATTTGTCTGAAACTAATGTGTCATTGCCTCTTTCAGCATTCCATCAGCTGACTTTTAAGTGTTAACCAAAAGCAGTAAAGTTGTAAATAATTCAAACTGATGTGAAAATGAAGTCACTGTCATCAGTTGAATTAAGTTATTGTTTAAATCAAATATTATTAAAAGTATTATGGAGCCACTCTTCATTCTGCAACTCCTGAAGACTTTGCAAGTTACCCGTAAGAAGAACCCAGTTTGATGGATTTGTATGAAATCTCTGCTTATCCACTTTACTTTCAAGGTTCACCTTTGCTGGTTTCAACTGAACCTTGATCAGCTTCTTTGCAGCTGTTCAGTAGTTACAAGACAACATGACTGCTAGTGTGAATAATAAGGCAGACCATATTTATAGTGCATAAAGACACTGTCACATTGATCTTAGGGATGAGTCAATAACCTTCACACAACAAAGGTGATTCTGAAATGTCTAAACTTCAATGCTGTGAGCTGCGTGTTTGGTTTCACACATGAGACAGACAACGAGTAAGCCGTATGGATTGTCACGATTGTTGTTTTTGTTGCTATCCAAAAAAAAATTCAGAGGTAAATAGTAAAAAACATTCCTCAAGGACACCTAGCAGTTGATAAACCTAGCTATCATGCAATAAGCCAAGACATGCAATGAGATTAGTGCAACTTTATAATTGTCCCCAACAATGAAATCAGGTGAGAGACTATGGATCGACCCTCATCAGTCCATCCAAATGTCACATGCAATATCTCGGAAGCCAGTGATTGGATTTAAATAACATTTTGCTTGGGTGGAGGAGGGGTGACTGTCATTTCTTTCCTTGTGGCATTTTGCAAATTACACTGATTAACGAAAGGCAGTACAACCATTACATGATATTCACATTGACATCATGCACAATATCTCTGATGGACAAGCGCTGATGGATTTATATTTTCAATTATGGTATTCATGCACCCTAAAACTTATCAAAGGTGAAGCTACAGCATCATTTATCAAACAGTACATTAAAAAAATACTGACTAGATAAATGAGCAATATAGCAAACCATATATATACACTGATGTATTGAGTAAATGACACTGGTATTAATAAAGTAGTTCAAGATATTTATATTGAACTATAAATATCACATGGAGAAGGAAACTGAATTATACATAGGTTACATAGATTATATAAATATATATTTTAAGTTTTCTGATTCTATATTGAATGATGTGGCAAATAATAAAATAACACCACCTATATTAAGTATAGTAGAAAACAACCAGTACTCACAGTATATTTAATAGACAGCTTCTATCAAACAATAGTGAACAAACCACAGATACAGCAGACATATTAAATACACAGGATTCATGTATTGAAAAATATAATAAATACAACTGAATGCAGAAACTCTCAGACAGTTAATATATTAAACAATAGTAGTAACAAAATACCAGTCAACTTGTAATAACTTTGATGATCTCACGCCATCATAAGGTCAAAATGTTCCTTTGTTCAATACTTTGTTTTCTGACCAAATCCCTTCAAAACAACTTATATCCCCTTCAACCTCCTCTGTACTTTGTGTTTAGTGCTAATTATGGAATAGTAGCACGCTAACGTACTAAACTAACATACTGAACATAGTAAACATTAAACCTGCTTAGCATCATCATGTGAGCATGTTAGCATGCTACCATTAGTATTTCCTTCAAAGCACTGCTGTGGCTAAGTACAGCAGCACTGAGCTGCTGGCGAGGCTGTAGACTCTTAGTCATGTTGGAACAAACACACTGCAATTCCTTCTAGTTATTTTAAAATAGAAGTCTGGGCCTTTTGCCTAACTTAATTATTGATTTAGTTGCTGACAAGCCAAACGCTGACGAAACAGAGCATCCAGTGCCAGCTGAAATATTTAGTCAGGGTAGATGACAAAAGGAGGAATAACTGAAGACTAACCTAAGTTTAGCTCCCTGTCAAGTTCAGAGATTCTGCCCACAACTAAGCTCTGGTGAGACTCGGCTCAGAGTCAGAGATGACGCAACTAATTGTTTTCCACCTGCCTCACAAGCGGTGTCGACCAGCTCGCAGGAAGGGTCCTTGACCGCTCGCTGGTGTCCAGGCATGTGTTAAAAGCCTTCCCACGGTGCAACATGCCCTGGACTCATTTCACACCCCTTCCATTGTGCGGGAGCCCAGCCGTGCGTGTGTAAATTCGAGTTTGATATTTCATGGTTCGTACGTGCATGCTCAGTCACGTTCCTCTGTCAGTGTCTGTTTGCTTTTCTTTTTTTCTTTTTCTTTTTTGCCTGTGTGTACGACACCTATTGTATGTCCCTGTGTGTGCGTTTTTGTGTGTGAATTTGTCTGTGTTTAGGCTTGTCATCCGTGCACGGTGGCCAAGAATAAAGGCAGCTACGCCTTTCAGCAGGATTTGTGTCGCCCAGAAGATTCCCCTTAGTGAAGAACATTTTCCACACGCCTGATCCTCTTTCCACACTCAGTGGGAGAACGTTTCACTAATCCAATTTGCAACTCAGAAAACAGATTTAAACTTTGTTTAAAAAGTTTGATATCTTTGTTTGTGCCCAATTTAAAATGCTTGAATATAATCTAAAACATAAGAGGTACAAATCCTTTAACTATGTGTATTTTTTGGGTCTTTAAGATCTCATTTGCTTAGGAATAGAAGCAAAGATTGACAGGCAAACCTAGCACTTCATCATCTCAGCTTGCTCTATTTGATCAAAGGAAAAATGGGGTCAGAGGGTGTATTGAATCATTAAGAGACTT